>NW_007577778.1:750377-852283 GCF_000690725.1 Stegastes partitus
AAAAAAACGAAAAGCGCCTGGAGGATCCAGGTATGAAACTGTGAACTATTGGAACTGAGTTCAAACAACAAAGAATTCCCATCAATGACCACAGAAAATCCAACTCTGCAAACAATGAGGAGAAAGACAGGGGCATGAGGAGAGACGCAGGATGCTCAAGGTGTACATACAGACAGCCTGACACATGGCGAGGGTCGCCCGCAATCTGAAACACAAGGCAGAGCAGGGTTACAAAGAACAGGTGAAACAAAAACAACAAGCACACACTGCTCATAATATATTACCTTCACTGTTTCAGTTTCAGGTATTACAGAGTTACTTAGGGATTTTAATGAATATTCTTTGACATTCTTGAAGGAGTGTTTACAACAGTCTTTTTTAACTACGAAAATGTCATATTGAGTTCAGCACTGATAATACAACAACCTTTAAAACCACCTATCTAACATTGTGTAGGTCTTTGTCATGCATCCAAAGGCAAGAACTCCTTAGACGTTAGCAGCAGATCCTGGTGCTACAAGTTGCTCGATGGAGCCTCGACGTATTGAACATGTTCCTCCAGCACATCCCATAGATGCTTAATCAGACTGAGATTTGGAGAATTTAGAGGCCAGTCAACACCACAAACTCTTGCTCAAACCATCCTGGCACAGTGTTATACTTTTATACTTTATACTATTATACTTTATTTTGTACCATATTTATTTTGTCCATTATATGGACCAATAGTCTATATAGTGTGTGTGTGTGTGCGTGTGTGTGTGTGCGTGTGTGTGTGTGTGTGTGTAGGTGTGTGTGTGTGTGTGTGTGTAGCTCTATTGTATTACATTTCTCAGCTCTTACTATTTATAGTTTATTTGTTCTCTTTCCTTCCTGTCACTATTTGTGCTCTTTCCTGTATCTATACTGCTGCAACAAGTGAGTTTCCCCACTGGTGGTGAAAAATAAAGTGCAATCTAATCTAATCTAATCTAATCTAATCTAATCTAATCTAATCTAATCTAATTAGCAGTGCAGATGCATGACCATAGCCAGAGCAAAAATGTTAACTTTAGCCCGGAAGTCCAACAAATTCACTTTATAACTTTACTATTCAGAATTCCTCTCTTTTTAACAATGGTGTTTCTACAGTCAGACACACAATGTAGTCGGAGTAGATTTTGCAGAAGAGTACTTCAGCCAATGGAACCAATGGAATGTACCAGGCCAGCAACACCTATATGAGAATGTGTAATTCTCTTATCAATATTGTTTTCGTCTAGTATTTTTCTCCTCCCTCTGTGCTTCTTCTCATCAATCTCTCATTTCAGGCTGACTCTTTAGCGCTGCAGGGCTCTAGGTATGAAATGTGACCTCGCTCTGGATGCATCTCTTTGACATTTTCTCACTCCCTATGCTGCTTTAATCAAATAGAAGATAAAAATCAACACATTAGAACAGGATCAGAAAATGATAAGATCTGATTTGTTTAAAAAGCATCAACTGTGGATAGACATTCAGAAAAGCTCTCCTCTGTCGTCATGGTAAAGATGCTTGTAATATTTGATGCAAGCCTGTATGATTCACATCCTGTAAATAATGGTAATAAAGCCTGTAAAGTACTGCTAAGTAGGACGTGTGTAAACATAGCTGAGGTCTGTTATGTGTTCATCCTCATTAGCATTACATCTACCTTAGATCCATAATTGTCATACAGTTTTTTTTTAGCGATATAGGGATGTTGTTACGCTACAAGTTTTGAAAGCTTTGTACTTTGCTTTGTCCTCTGCATCTCCCCTGAACAATGCACTGAACCCACTGGTGAGAGCAGCAGATGTTTCATTGTGTCTAAATGATGGTGTCCTTGGAGAGTTAAGTTACACTCCCGTAGAGTGGTTTTTTATCCGAGCTTCTCTGTTTCATGTTTTGGGGCCAGTTCAGCAATGTGTGCATGCTGGTGCATGTCAGTCCCTCCCTCTGAAACTGTATAAAAACTGCCTTTATTAAAAACAGACCTCCAACACTGCACTGTAAAAATGAAAGTACAGTCCAGAGCATTTAGTTAATATCTACCTTTACCGAATTAATGGGCACTTATTTCATTTCAGCTTAGTGTGAGAGTCTCTACTGCTGTTTTGCTGCTCTCCACTGTTTCACTGTGTGTCTCCTCCGCTGTGCAGGTCAAACAGACATGTAGAGCAGAGCAAAGAAGAAATAGATGAAGTGATGATAACATTACTCATTATAGCACTTTTGTATTTTCTATTCTTGTGTGGGCTAATGGTTGTGGCTTGATTATGTTTTGTCGGAGCTCATGTACACAACCTTTCCAGTGGTAAATGACGCGCAGGGAGGGCTGAAGTGTGGCTGACGCTGTTTGCTTGAGGCTGTTTGTTTTGATCTGAGATGATGGTGCTCTAGTGACAGACAAGGTTTTTACACTCTATCTATACAGCACCTTTAAGGCAGTTTGATCAGTTTCTGGAAAATCAATAGCCTACTCCTTTCATGTGAGTAAACGTGTTTGATACGCTTAATCCTCTGGAAGGTGGCGGGGGGGGCTGTTGTCTATCCCAGCCGACCCAAGGTAAAGGCAGGGGACACCTGGACAGGTCTCCAGTCTATCACAGGGCGACACAGAGACAACCAAGCACACTCACATTCACACCTACGAACAATTTACAGTCACCAATTAGCCTCAACATGTTTTTGGACTTTGGGAGGAAGGGAAGGACATGCAAACTCCACGCAGAAAGATCCCAAGCGTCCTAACCAAGACACGAACTGGGGATCTTCTAGCTGTAAAGCGATTGTGGTAACAACCTCACTACCAGGCCACCCACCCCAGGTAACATAATGTCAGTATTCATCAAGGCTCACCATATTTTGGTTTCAAAAAAAGAGAATACCAATTAGAAAGCTCAAACATTAGGCACTACTGTCAGGCTCTTGTTGTTTCTCTTGTTGTCGCTTATCACTTAAGAGCAAGTTCTGATTGATGGAAATTAGTCATATTTGGCAGACTGATACAGCGACAGGGTTTCCCAAGAATTCACCCAGATTTGTTGACTTTTCTGGGAAGTCTTTGTTCTAACATTTGCCTGACAGATATTTTGGCAGACAAACTTTTATTCACACTTTCAGTCATAAAATAAAATGTCCATTCACTCACAGAAATGACCAAAGCCAAAAGCTTGCAACCTAAAAGCTGTCCACAGGAGTGTTTGTCAAGGTGCTGAAAAAGGGCACTGCCATTAGAGAACATCAGAGTGGTATACTTGGTCTACAACAATGTTTAGGCCGATGGTACATTTTAAGGTAACATCCAGATGGATTGTAGTACCAAAGCTTTCCTCGCAGGGCACTGGCTCTGCTGGCTTGTCTTCTTCCTATACAGCATTCTGCTGCCATCTCTTCCCCAGGTAAATGACACACACTCATCTGGCCATCTACATGATGTAAAAGAAAATGTGTTTCATCGGATTAGACTACCTTCTTCCATTGCTCCATGGCTTTCGGCAGTGGACAGGGGTCAGCATGGACACTCTGATCAGTCTGCTGCTGTATAGCTCCACTGTGTGTTCTAAAACTCATCTATCATAGCAGCGTTAAGGTTTTCAGCACTTTGTGGTGGGTCCTCCATGGGATCAGACCTCACAGGCCAGCCCTTGTTCCCCCACATATCAGTGAGCCTTGGGCCCCCATGAGCCCGTCACTGGTTCACCAGTTATACCTCCTTGGAGCCCTTTTTGCAGAGACTAACCACTGCGTACTGGGAACACGCAGACCGGCTGTTTTTGAGATGCTCTGACCCCGGCATCTAGACATCACAGTGTTGCTCTTGTAAAAGGTTTTTGCTTGTCAGTTAAATACTTGATCTGTGAGTGGTTTCAATGTTGTGGCTGACTAGCATATAAGCAGTAAAATGTAATATTCAAGCGATGTAGATACATTTCTGTATGTGATACCTACATCAAACCAACTCACATCCTGAGTGTTATGCAGAGAGTACTGCACTGAATAAAGTAAAAGTGTTTTAGATTAAGTGACACTGACCACTTCTTCTGTCTGTTACAGATGGCTTTGTGCTCTCATTGGAATGATGGTGGTTGGAATGAGTGTAATATGTGTAAGTATGAGAGAGACAACTCCATCATTAGTGTGACTTTAGATGTCACTTATGAGTGATCACTGCTGTGTAAAATACACTCGATTCTGAACAGGATGTATGCATTTACGTTAACTGTAAGTTTTCGAAATGTTTACTGTCACAACAGTAGATACACAAAATGTAGATTTTAATGAACTGTATTATGTACAGTTAGTATCCTGACTGTATTAAAACCAGTTAATGATTTATGCACAAAAAGCAGTTAAGTTAAAAAAGCACAGAAATTGTCCAAATTATCTGCTTTTGTTCATAAAGAGCACAAAATTGCTATATAAGTGCAGACCATTTACCAAATTGCTGCTCTGTGTCTCATTACGCTACAGATCTCATTCTGACAATGGAAGTCTGACTTCCCCATGATTTCCACATTAAATTCAAAAATCTCTCACCATAGAAAGTGCTTGTTGTTTATACTACTGTGTAATACACAGGAACAATGCAAAATAAATGAATAAATAATTTGTTTGTTCTAGGTCCCATTTGCCAAAGACATCTATGGTCTGATTCTTCCAAACTTTGGCGTTGGTTTTGCTATTGGTAAGTCAGTTCACTAGCTTTACTGCTAAATATTTACAGTATGTTAAAATGGAAGACTATCACTGGTTGTGGTGTGTTGCAGGAATGGTGGATTCCTCTATGATGCCAATAATGGGTTACTTGGTGGACCTGCGGCATGTGTCTGTTTATGGAAGTGTGTATGCCATTGCTGATGTGGCTTTCTGCATGGGCTTCGCTTTAGGTAAGCAGGAACCAAAGACACAAAACCTCAGAAATCCTACAGAGTATTCAGCCACATGTTTTAAGACCTCTGAAGTGATGTTAAACAGCAAAGACGGAAAGTAAATCTGCCTTTTCAGATTTTCTGTTTCCATAGTGGTGCAGGATCCAAAAGCTTCGACATCAGCTCTAAAAAAACACAAACACATGAATTAGTAGTTACTGGACTCCAGCTCTATAAACACAATGGAAATAGAAACATGGACATTTGTTATGTTGGCTTACTCTACCTTCAAGAGACTCTACAGTTGCAGTTGTTATGGTTGAAACACACACAAAGGTTTTGGCCGTCCTGAATCAACCTGCATCTTCCTGGAGTGCATAAAGGCCTAGATGTGGCTTGTGGTTAGGCTAAATATCTCTTTCTAATCAAGATTATTTTTTTTATTTTATTTTTTTAAGTAAGCAATTGAATGGTTGATGTACATATTATAACTCTGGCCTTTGGTTTTTAAAATATTGTTAAAATCTACGACCACATCAAAAATCTCTTTTTTTTCATTAGAAAGGTGGATTTATAAACATTAAAAGAGAAGTTCCTTCCTCAAGCGAGGGGGTTTAAGTATCTTGGGATCTTGTTCACGAGTGACGGAAAAATGGAGCGCAAGGTGGACAGGCGGCTCGGTGTGGCGTCAGCAGTAATGCGGACCGTTGTGGTGAAGAGAGAGCTGAGCCACAACTCTCGATTTACCAGTCCATCTACATCCCAACCTTCACCCATGGTCAAAAGTTTTGGGTTGTGACAGAAAGAACGAGATCGCGGATACCAGCGGCCGAAATGAGCTTCCTCAGCAGGGTGGCTGGGCTCAGCCTTAGAGATAGGGTGAGGAGCTCGGACATCCGGAGGGAGCTCGGCGTAGAGCCGCTGCTCCTGCATGTTGAGAGGAGTCAATTGAGGTGGTATGGACATCTGATTCGGATGCCTCCAGAGAGGCTTCCTCTGGAGGTCTTCCAAACACGTCCACCTGGCAGGAGACCTCGGGGCAGACCCAGAACCCACTGGAGGAATTATATGTCTCAGCTGGCCTGGGAACACCTCAGGATCCCCCAGGAAGAGTTGGAAAGCGTCGCCGGGGGAGGGAAGTCTGGAATGACCTGCTCCACCTAATGCCCCTGACCCGACCTTGGATAAGCGGAAGAAAATGGATGGATGGATGGATGGATGGATGGATGGATGGATGGATGGAACTGAAGAACATTAGCAGCAGTGACCATGTTAACGCCTTTATACAAAAGGTCCAATTTCCTTGAGGTGGAGCCTTCCATTTAAACACGAATTGCTGTTGTTTAACAGTCATTAATAACACCTATGGGATACATGCTGTCAGAACTGCATTAAAGTGTAATAAGTCAGATTGTTTGTTTTTAGCAAAGAGAGGCTTTCTCAGCATCAACTTATGTTTCATCTTAGGGTTTCTAAGGGAACAGTAAATGGAGCTTTGAAGCACATTTGGAAAAATGGATGAGATGTATTCCAAACATCAGGTTTAGGCAGAAGTCAGCATGTTCTCAGAAGATCTTTAAATCAAGCTTCGTTCACTAAGAGATAGAAGTCAGCTTCATCACAGATACAGAATTTACTAATTAAAAAACACGGAACTCCAATCAGCAAAATTCCCATCAACAGAAGGTTGTCTACCCTTTTACCCGAGGCACACACAAGCGGCATCTCTAAACCACTTCTAAGGAGGGAAATAAGGACAAACACTCGGGGTGGACTTAGACAGAGCAGCATTTCACAGTAGATGGTAAAAAAAAAAAGTCCTGTTTACTGATTAATTCCAGTTGGAGACTTCAAATCAAATCAATCAAATCAAATCAAGTTTATTGTCATTTTCCTGTACATACAACAGTAGTACAAATAAGATGAGAGAGCGTTTCTTCAGGACCCAATAACTAAAAGCAGTTAAATAAAAAAGTGTTTGCATATCTGGTTTAGCAGTTCAGCATTCTGACAGCTTGTGGAATGAAGTTGTTGATCAGTCTGGAGGTTCTTCCTTCAGTGCTCCAGAAACGTTTGCCTGGTGGCAGCAGTTCAAACAGTTCATGGAGAGGGTGTGAGGAGTCCCTGTCAATGTTCAGTGTCCTGCTCCTGCAGTGGCTCTGGAAAAGTTCAGAGTTAGCTGTCTGTCTGTCCACCCAGGACGATGTCATCTCCTCCAGCTGTATGTCTGTCTGGGATGCTGTCATGGAGCCATGTTTCTGTAAAAGAAAACACACAGCAGTCTTTCCACTCTCTGCAGGCTTCTCTCAGCAAACGTAGCTCGTCCAGCTTGTTGTCGAGGGAGCGGACATTGGAGAGTAGGAGCGACGGTCCTGCTGTCTGGAGGGGTTAACCTTTGGCCTAGCATGGATCCCAGCTCACTTCCTCCTCCTTTGTTTATGTTCGTACCGTAACTGCCGACGTAGTCTCTGATCAGACTCCGTGTTGGTGTTGTATGTTCAAATCACAACTGAGCGCCTCAGTTTTAGAAACGTTCACTGCCTTGATGTTCAGCAAAGTCTCTCTGCTGTTTTGTGAAATGAATATGCGAGTGAATGAATATTTGGAGATCAAAATTAATATCCCGATTCCAGCACAGGGAACAAATGGTTGGCTATTCGGCTATTCGGGTCCAGCCCTAGTATGAAAATCCACATTTTAAATATTCCGGGTCATATTTGCGCTTTGCCATCTTGCATCCCAACATCAACACAAACTTAAAATGAACGTCAAACTATGGTTACCATGCCTGTCAAAATAAAAGTTTTTTCAAAATAAAAAATAAGTCCAACCTGAGACACACATTATATATTATTTAATTTTGACCAGCTGTCCGCGACCCACTTTTGGGTCGCGACCCACCAGTTGGGAACCCCTGTTCTTGTCAGCAGTGAAGTCCAGTGTAAAGTGCTGCATTGAGCCAAACAGACACCTGAACCAGTATGTGGTGCATCTTCTCCTCATGCAGGTCCATCTATCGGAGGGTCCATAGCTGAGAGTATCGGCTTCCCCTGGCTGATGACCATGATCGGAGTCGTGGATATTTTCTTTGCTCCTCTCTGTCTCTTCCTCAGAAATCCACCAGGACAAGAAGAGAAAATTGTAAGATTCAAAACACACTTGGATACACTCAACCACATAAACACACAGAAATAATGAAGCCCTGGAAGGCAAGATTCACACATATTTTATTTATATATATATAGAGAGAGAGAGAGAGAGATTAGTAAATTATATAAACTCCATAAATAAAACTGATGTGGCAGATCCTGTAAGAGACTGACGAAAAGCATGAGACACTGAGGGGCGAACCAGAGTGTCTAATCTTTTTTATTTAATGTTCAGTAATGTCTTATTTTAGCAAAATTAAATCTACATTTGCAGTTTCAAGCTAGTGTTCATTGTGCACCTTTGGCACTGTGGCCAAAAAAGCAAAATCAATCTTTAATAAGTCTCAACACTTATGATTGAGCTTACTTCCTTTATTTCTCTGTTCCTGAAGTAAAACAAGACCAAATCAAAGCAGATATTAACTGCACAAACGCAAAATGTTGAAACTCGTGAGTAAATGAATGTGAAATCTTGAAAGCAATGCAAAACTGTTCATAGCTTGTTTAAATAACACGCAAATAACCCGTTGCCCAGTTGTCTGCTGGAGATGAAAACCTTGACATTTCTTTTAGAGCTTTCATTTGACATCAATGCACATCTCCAGCCTGCATGCTTGTGGATGAACCCTCTAATCCTGCAGCTCCACCCGTCCTGCCTTTATATTCATTTGTCCACCTCCAAGCAGCAACTGCTGCCATTCATAGCATTTCTTATCCCACTTCCTTTCTGTCCATCATCTCCTGTGCTGCTTCCCTCCACCACTATTTCCATTTTTTCTCTTCTATTTGATAGGTTTGTTGTTGTTGTTGTTGTTGTTGTTGTTTTTTTTTTACCACAGGTGTTCTAATCTTTCATCATTGGCCCAGTTTTGACCTTATAAAGCAGGCTGGGTATTGGAACACATGAGATGAAATACATGCAATTCTATAATAATAATAATTCTTAGTCTATCTTGAAATTTCCAATGTTGTTTTTTAAGGTTTTTGGTTTTTTACAGATGGAAGAGAAAATAAAAACATACTAAACATGGGCACAATAAATACATAATGAGAGAAAATATAGAAACTAAAGCAATAAATGGGTCACACCATGAAAAATCAACCAGTACCTCGTCCCTGACCTTCTCAGAAGTAGCAGATTTTTAATGTACAGCAACATTAGTATATTAAATGAAGCCATGCAAGACTATGCCTTTATTCTTTATCCTATGAATAGTTTCTGTGCAGTATCAGTGTTGTTCTATACATAGAAAGAACCTGTGTGCAATATCTGAATTTACATAACCCAGTATCAATAATCACTAATTTACATGAAGAGACAAAGAATAATTTAAATATATATATATACACATATACTTTTTTGGACAGTTTTAAAATGAGGACTGTTGACTGGCAACCCTTTAACAACAGCAGCAGTAAACACCACAGAGAGGCTATGACAAACATTTCACAAAGACGAAGCGTCACACAGATGAAGTGCTGTGATGAAGAGATTCAGAAGCTTAATTAACATTTTGTCCTCAGTGACCAGTGGACACAAAACAGTCAGAGTTAATGCTGTTCAGTCTGTCAGATCTGTATTCATACACAACAACAATGATCCTGCCTGAGGAATCATTTGTGTTGAAGTATAGATCAACTGAGGTTGGTATTTGATTAAGATTCAGTTCTCTGAACTTCTCAAAATAACATAATTAAGTTATTTACACACTTTAAAAGAGAGCTGGTGTATGAATGGCTCTATATAAGAAATTAGGAGTTATAGTCTTGAGGTAACAGTTTTCAATTTGGGAAAAAAACAGAGACTGGGATCAGTTCTCAGTATCAAAGATGAATTAGCAGTAGTGGAGTAAAATCAGAGTTACTTGTTGTTACCACTGTCAACATTTTAAAATGTCTGTGTCTGTGTCTGTGTTGTGTTGTAATTTAAGTCTATTGTACCATTGGGTCAAATCTTAAAAACAGGTACTGTATTCCAAAAATCTCCTATGTGTAGAATTTGTATGAGGTTAGAGATCCTAATATGATTTATGTCTTTTCTAGAAAAATAAGATGATTCCAGTGAAATGTGGTGCAATGTGTAGACTCTGTTTTCTTGCAGGTGCACAAGTGCAGACAGCACATACACAATTAAAACAAAGGGCAGTCTTAGTAGAAAAGGTCTTTTTATCAGGGAACTTTGATGTATGGTGCAACCGTTTTTAACAAATGTCTTTTCAGGCCATTTTGATGGACACCAACTGTTCAATGAAGACAAGGTCCTACTCCACACAGGGGACGTACTACCAGGGTGAAAACATGGATCCAGAATATGATGATTATGATTAACAGGACATCAGCCATGCAGGTTAACCCTTCAGAGGATCTATTTTGTTGTACAAAAAAAGAAGGAACACAGAAGAAAACAACAAAGAAACAAAACAGCCAAGATATTTCTATGTGAATGTCCTGCGTTCAGTCCTCACTGTTCAGTGTCCTCTTAGCAGTTGTACTGGAGCAAAACCAAAGTTGTTCTTGATCTGTGGTTGCAAGTGTATTGTGTGAGAGATATTTTTTTAGCCAACAGCCTTATTAAGTAGAGAGATAGAGTAGGAGGGTGAAATGAGTACGCTTTGCTGGTTTGTTTTGAATACAGATGTGTCTTAATCCATGTGTTGGCCATTAAGTGTTATCTACTGTATGTCAGCGATACTGTCCGCAGTATTATTCACAGAATTTGAAGTGCAAGTTGGTATTATAATGGGTGATTGTGTGGCATGTTTAGGAACTGATGTATGTCAAAATCCAGGAAGATTGCTCAGTCTGTTTGCATTGATAGAACTCTAAAAGTACAAACCAGAGGCCTCCCCCAGTCCAACTGTAGAGGCCAAGCTACCCAGATAGATCAACACATCTGACCTGCTGAAGAAAGTGAAGTGAAACCTATTCTAGATGAGATCATCCCAATATGAACACAAACTGTATGTTTTTTGCATCTTGGCAACTTCAGAAAGATCATGTAAAATATTTCTCGTGGATACTGCTGTTGAAAACTAGATAAAAAGCAAAAGAAAACACAAAAAAGATGTCCTGTTTGTATCCATCTGTATTCACACACAGCGTTTACTAGAGCAGAATGGACTCAGTATTAGCACACTGAGGTATAGCCACAGATTTAAATAAACTAAAAACATCCACACAAGCATTTACAATTCCTTCTCTGTAGGTCTCTACCAGTTATTGCAGCTTTGAGATCACAACACAAAATGTCTGAACAGCATTATGTTTGCCATCTGCAAATCTTGTCTCTGTTGTTTAGTAGTTTACTGTATAATTCCAGCAGGGCAGGACTTTATAAAAGAAGATATGATATTCCAGCTGGTAGACTCTTCTGCTCCCCATTTCCTCAGAGCTGCTAAAGCAGTCCACCACTGGTCAATGAAGTAGACCTGTGTCAAAACTCACCAACATTAGACTTGAAGTGAGAGTTTCATACTGAATTCATTTGCCTCCAGTGATTTCTGCTATTGCTTTGAAATAAACTGACTTGCTTTGAAATGATTCAGCTTTAAATGCTGGTCAGACTTCCCAGAAAGCTGCTGCACTGCCATCTGTACATTCAAAATCTTTATGTGGAACACACTTCAACAGCCCTGCACACACAAGGCAACACAGCAATAGAGTTCTACCCCATGGGATTTAGTATTAAACATACATTTTTTTTAACGTTCCTAAGATATATCTATATATATAGATATATCTTAGAAACACAGAACACTGATCACATGCAGCTTCTCTACTGATTTGTGTTGTGAGGCAAAATGACAGCATTTTAAGCAGCAGCATTTTGATTGACAGCTGGATGGATGTGGATGGCGACGGCTGGGTGGGGGAGGAGTCATTCTTGGTGACTTCCTTTGAGTTTCTGCCCTGAGCCATCATTGGCTTCTTACACTATGACAGGTCAGAAGCTGTGCTGTGGAAACGGTTTGTTGTCATGTGTGACTAGTGGTTTGTGATGTGATCACCATCTACAGTATCAACATATACAGTCCATTTACAGAATCCACCAAAGATGCATTCTGGAAAATACACTTACGGTGCTTTGCTAGACGTTAGAGGAGACGATTCATACACCTCTCACATGTTAGATATGACGCTAGCACCAGCAGCTGGTTCTACATATTTAACAAAGGGATATAACACTTCTCATCAAAGTCTCACCTCATGCTGAGCTATTCCTTTAAGGCATACTCTGGGTTTATAGTCCATATTATGACGTTCACAAAAATGAGGAATATAAAAAGTGTTCTTTGAAGGAGTACAACAACTTATCAGGGGTTTGAATGGAACAGCAGTACGACCAGGATTTAATCTCAGTTGGTCATCTTAAATGTCAGACTGATAGTGATAATTGTTTCCTATACAATCAAATCACAACCATTTATACAATCAGTCCTATCAGATGGCACTGATACCTTATTTTTTATTCAAGTTCAGACCAACATCCACCTCCTAGATTCATGTATCTCCTGGTTGCTTTTTGTTTCTTAGCGACAAAGGTCAAAGGAGATCATATATATCAGTCGAACTACTCTATTTATTTATTTTTACAATGGATTTAGGAAAACAACTGACCTTTTCGCTTGGTCTGTTATGACCACTGATCAGTAAAAAAAAGCAGGACAGTTTTTAAAAAGTCACCATGTAAATCATCATCTTCTCTGCATAGAAGAGCTCGTCATGCCTTATATGTTTATGTTGTCGCAATTATTGTACAGAAGTCCTGAAACACTCCTGAACACCTGACAGTGAAGTGTTTTCTTGGCTCTCAAGTGGACAGTAAGAGGGTGATGAGTGTTGCTGGTTTTTTTGTATTCTGAGGTGTCTTTTACAATCTGCTACTATTTGGTTTTGACACTATCTTGAAAATGGTGTGTGTCTTTCAACAGCACCAATGGTCTAAGCTCCTGGACAGAAGCACCAACAGTCAGAACATTAGAGTGAACAAGACAAGACACTCAGCTGCAAACACAAAGCAGCCGTAGCGTTGCAGTTGGTTATTATCACCACAGAGACACGGGTCTTTGGGGTTACAGGTAGATCAGTAGCTTAAAAATGGTGTTTAATGTTCTTAAAAGCCCCATACTCACAGTGAATGAGTGAACCCTACAACGTGCTCTGAGTCTTTGGCAGTGAAGGTAGATGTCAGGTGGGTCTGAACGCTTTGGTCCGCTCCAGTGTAATTGGCTATTTGCCAAAAAGTCTTGTTATCATTTGCTTGTGTCTGTAAGAAGGTAATTTATAATTTAAAGAAGAGAGAAATGGTGGTCTCCAAGTCAGAAAGTTTGCTTTTCAAAGAGAGAATAAACTTGTTGGTGATCATCAGGCGCAGAGCGTTTTATTAGAAACCAAACTGCTGATGAAGATCATTGCAAATTTAGTAAAGGAGGAGAATTTAAGGAACTTGTCAAAGGAAGGCAAGAAGTAGGCTATCAACATCTCAAGTATCTTTATGACAAGATTATTCAGCATGAAAGTGATAAACTGGTCTTACTCTGCTGAGAAAACAGCGACCCAGCACATACCGTCAGTTAAAACCAGCAGTTGAGGAGAACATGTGAGGCTGTTTGCTTAGTTGGATTATCACCTGTCTTAAACTGTGTGGAAAATGTGTAATCGTACATTTGTCAAAGCTGTACAACTTTCTGGCTCTGCATGTGTCCAAAATGGTTGTTGCCATTTCCTGTACTGCTCACCGAAAAGCACCATCAGCTCCAGTGTTGTGTTAGATGTGCTGCTGCTATGATAAAACGTATCAGATAAAACCATGAAGGGTCCACCGTGTGCCTCAGTTCTGTTGTAGATAAACAGGATCCAATAGGTTTACAGGAAACCCCAGAATTATTCTTCTTTTTTCTTTTCTATCTTTGTTGTTTTTTTTTCTGATTTAACATTAAATTATTGCATAATCTCTTATCAGTACAAACTAAAATAACAACATAAAATTCTTCCTTTTTTTTTTTTTTTTTTACATCATTCATTGGTATTGTTTAAAAAGAGGCAGGAAACTATAACAAATATCAATTTCAGTTCCAGTTGAAATCCAACCAGAGAGCAGTTATGTGTAATGTAGTGTCAAATCTGTGCTCTTTAACCACCGGAGCGCCTCAGGATCACTTCCTTGAACACTAACTGCAAAAGCAGCATTTTATTAACATGAGTAAACAGTTTGAATGTTTTGTGATTAGTCTGAGATTGCATTCACCTTCCTAGAAAACCTCCAGGTTAAAGCTAACCGAACTAAGTGCTTAGACAGACAAAACGACTGTGCCCAAGACAATGGAAAACAAAAACCTTTAAATGTTTCTTCTTTTTCTGCTTCTTCTTATTTTTAAAACTGTATTTCCAGTGTTATTATTAAATAATTAGGATATTTTAATATACATACATACATATGTATAATATATATATATATATGTATATAAAAATATCCTAATTACTCTAACTAGCTAGCAAAATACTATATATAGTTTTTTGCTAGCTAGTTAGATAATTCAATGTTTGTTCGGCTCCGCCCCCTGAGATTGAACTCAGCCAATGAGATTATTTTTACCTGATAAACAGCTCTGCTCTTCAGAAATGCTTTGAATGGGTATTTTTTGTCTGTTTTTATCATTCCTGTAAAACTTCTTGTTTGTAATACAGCTAATGTTGTGTCACATGTTGTGTTTTTTTGATGTCCTACACTTTTCTGATGGGCTGTGAAAAACTGTACTGGACTGAACTGGATTTTAGCAAACTGGCAAAATGTTGTCATAGTTATTCAAAACTTACAGGAATGGTCCAAACTGTGACTTACTGGACTGAACAGGGACTGAGACGCTAAAGATCATCCTCAAGATATTTTCTTTCATTGATCATCAATCTACCGAATTGGACAGAAAGTGGATATTTTTTGTGAACTTTGTCTGTGTGTGTGTTTGTTTTTTTGTTTTTTGTTGCTGTTTTAATCTAGAATCTATTGCAAACATGTCAGTAAGTGAATCTGAAATATTTGTCTTTGGCTGGATTTTTTTCTGACACATGGGAGGAGCATATCCTCTATGAAATGTGGAAGAACAGTTTTCTCCAGAAATGACGACACTGAAGCTAAATATAGAGACAGCTGGATTTTCAGCACCATTACCTTTCGCTGTATTTGAAACACTGAGCATTTAGACCAAATGTTAGTCTATATTTTTGTTTTTGCCAGTTTATCGTGAACAAGGCAGGAACATGCATGTTCTCAGTATGGTCACAGAAATACTTGCCTGTGCTGCATGCTGGAAGACAGCAGAATGAGTTGTGATGGGGAAATGTGGGAGCAGGCACACTGTAATCAGCCTGTCCATCTCAGCTCAGGGCTTCAATTAGTTTGCAGATGCTCACACAATACCTCCTTTTCCTCTTCACTAAGAACCCAGACAGTTGTCGCTCTTATAACAATGTAGGTGCAGGGAAAGTTGACCATTCTCTTTTTTTTTTTTTTTAGATTATATTTTGCTGCTTTTCTGGAAGGAACCCCAGAAGAAAACTGCTGATGCACTGTCCTTAAATATGTTTAAAAAGTTTTGCTAAGCATTGCACCTTGTAGATTGCTCCCTGTAAGTTTTCATAGAACTGGACTGTAGTGTGGAGAAATACTGCAGCAAATCACTAACTACTAACTGGGTTCTCTGCTGTGCTGAGTTTCATTTTCACTTGTGTCACTTTCAATACATTTTTTTTTATTTACTCAATCCAAAAACTCTTACAAAGATTAGAAATTCATGACATTAGTCTGTGGAGGTTGCAAAGCTACATCAAGCTGTATGCTAGATTTTTCTTACTGTCAACAACTCTAAATGATAGTTGGACTATTTTTAAAGATGCACATCTCAGGCTGGAGGGAATGGGCGTGGGACTGTATGCTACTGACAAGCTGGAAGCCACTGAGGGATGAAGGAACGCCTGCTGCATGGTTCTGCTGACAATCATGTAAATGCAGCCAATGCCATCAGAAATCTTAAACATCGTGGTGCAGACTTACAAATAGCAGCACCCACAAAGACAAGGGCATAGCTCACACAAGTATGAACCAGGTGGCAACTACAGAAGTACCTTAAAGTGCAGTGCCACAAAGGGGCAAGACAGAAAACATCCCAGCTTCAACTGTCTTCATTCAAAAAGAATCAGCTTCTCTGTAGAACTACTGAGCCATTGTAATGTCCGTGAGTCTTTATGCTGTCCTTTGCTAAATTAAAGCAGAAAACAGATCGCTTCGGCGTACAGGGTTTTTGAAGGGTTCTGGCTCCAAGGGGAAAAGATGGTTTTATGGTTTTATGTTGCAACTCCAGACTGAGTTCCTATACAAACTAGTGTGTGACATCATACCTCACTATGTCCCTGTGGATACAGTGTACAGCGTAAGTGAGCACGTCCCTGTTCAATATCACGTGAACGTCAAATGATCCAACTTGTATCACCTTACAGTAATCGCATTACTTCTAACTTTAACAGTCGGGTGTTTGCTTTTATGTAAAGTTTAAGAAGCCAACAGTTTAAATGTGTTAAAATATATCCCCCCATATTAAGACCTCAATGCATCACGTCAGTACACCTTTCCATAATGAAGATCAAATACTTTTTTATGTCCACCTTTATTGTTTTTATTTTTAGCTGCTCTTTGCTAGTGGGGGTGTTTTGCGCTACCGCTCTATTTAAAATATCCCAAAGGTGTTCTATTGGATTTACGTCATATTGCAAACTTAGTCAATTCATAGTTTTTACTTTTTTTTTCTTCTTTATAAACTTTTATGTGATTTTGGCAGTATGCTTTGAATATTCCTTTTATATCACGTTTCTGCAGATTGGAAGTCATACTGTCAGCTGGTATACACTCCCACCTCCGTGCTTCACTGTCAGGACTGTGACCTCACTGTGGTAGCTCTGGCCAGGTTTACACCAAACATGCTGGACTCCATCTGCTATGGCTAGTTCTCTAGCTCCTGATTATGGCTGCAACTATATTTGGGCAGATTTTTTGATCACATTTCTTTCTTCATCATTTTCCATTTTTGTCTCATAATCAGATGTTTTTTTTTTAGTTCCTCTGGTAATTCTTTTCCATGTGAAGCCATGATGCAGACATGCAGATAGACACAACCCATAGGTCCAAAACTCAGAAAGGTTGAGAGTTCACATGTCATTTTATAATCACTTTCATGCAGTTAGGCTTATTGAAAATCATAGCTGTACTTAATTTAGACTCGGTTATCTCAGGTGTTTGTAATGTGCACCTTAGTGATTACATGTGTTGAGTCTTACTTTGGGGGCCTGTAGTCCTTAATGTAGTCCTTCTAGAGTATGTGGTCTTTTTCTTTTTTAACATAGTGATGCTTTCAGTCTTACAACTGAGCAACACTGTTGGTTTTGGTCTTTTTTAGAGTATTTCTTGACATTAAGAAAGCATAATAATCTGTTTTATTCATTAAACACGTAGCATGCTAATACTCTAACAATTTAATAAGGTAATAAGTTACCGAAATTAGCTAGTTTTTTTTCCCAGCGCTACCTTCCACTGCATCTCACTGTCTTCCTTAACAAATTAAGATCGCAAAGAAGTCAGTCATCAGTGAGCAAACGTCTGCTAAGGAGAACTATGTGATTTATTTTAAAGTTCAGAAAGGTTGTTTTAAAGAAGTCTTTAAAAGATGCAACACATAGCAACTTTGTTCCAATTATACAATCAGACCAAGAAAAAAACCAAAAAAAACATCAAACTCCTGAATACGAACTGTTGGTAGATGTTGCACAGCTCAGCGCATAATCAGCCCAGTAGCTGATCTACATACTTAACTTACATAAACACTTAAGACTGGCTGATTTCAACTAAAATCTAGACTTGCTTTCCATGTTTGTTGATGCTGATGTGAATAATCCTTTAACTTGGATTTAGTGGTCGTCTCGTGTTAAATGTTATAGAAGGCTCGAGTCTTGTGTTTTCATTCTTCTGGTGGGGTGACTTGTTTACATCTGGACCTCAGATTGTGCCTTTAAAGATGTTCTGTGTGAGCTAATTAAATCACAATGCAGAGTCACGGCATTTCATTTGATCTCGTTTATTTAGGTTATGTACAATAAAGCTTCATAAGATGAACCTTTCTCGAAAACTGTTGTACAATATCCTTCACATACACAACAAAAAAAAAGAAGAAGAAGAAGAAAAAAGAAACAAACAAGATGTTGACCTCCTGAAAGCTGCGTGGTGGGCACTCACACTGCATGAGCAGGTTCAAAGGTTAGGGCTGGGGGAGGAGGCAGAAGCATGTGAATATGAGTTCTGTGGAAATACACACCGTAACAACAACAGCAGCAAAAGCAGTGCTTCTTAGGCCAAGAGAGATGTTTATGGTATGAACTCAACTCCTTGGAGGTTTTTCATTGGTCCCCAAAAAACCCCCCAGGTTACATTACCAGACGGATGGGCACACAGACGTCACACATTTAAAGAGAAAAGAAGAAAAAACACAGACATGGGGATTCATTCCTGATTATCAGCTTCATTTCCTACAAAAATATTGCACAAAAAATCTGGATATACAGAGATTGACAAGTATAGCAGCCAGTGAGCCAGTATATACATAAGCAACATGTTTACGACACTGAAAAGGAAATGTGCCTTTGCTTCCTCTTAGTCTACATGATTAAGTCTTTTTTTTAGAGTTACACTGCATGCAAGGAAAAATCTACCCTCAACTGCTGTTTAGTGCAGTTTGTTATTTTTGTTGTTGCCTTAATATTGTGTTAGCTTGGGTTTTTAAATGCAATGCTTAAGATTTGCAGCAGATTTTAGGCTAGCATACACTCCTTTGCAGCTGTGTTATTCCAGGCTCACAACACCAGACTGGCTTTAACTGAACCATGTCTTCAGTCTACCAACCCGTCAGTCGTTCACCTTCAACGTAACAATGTGACGAGTGCTGTAGTCATATGACTGCTGCAACCAGCTGGCTAATATGAGTGCAGTATTTTGAGAGCAGGTTTGTCAGGGTAGGTAGGGCAGATAAAGGACCTCAATGTGCGTGTTCACCTACTTGATGTTCCAACCTATTTGTTATTTTAGAATAAGAAAGGGTTCGAAGTAACTGATTCATAACAATGTAGTATATTTTAAAAAATGTTTTCCATTGCTATAAAGGCTGGAAACCCCAAACCTAAAGGCCTCTGTATGCTTAGTTTACCCAACGTGTCATCCAACACGTCTCAAAACAAAAGTATTCATGTTCCTGTTTCAAATGTCTAAACTCTCTAAGACCCTTGTGTCTCTATAGTCTTAACGCCACAAATTGTACAAATGGGACCACAGTTACAGCTTCTCCTCAAAAACATTACTTAATATTCACAAGTAGTTGCAGAAAAAACGTAGAGAGAAGAAATATTAAGGCAAAAATGACACATCTGCACCTCAGCACACCTGTTCACTATGTAAATTGGGCCTAATGAGATTGTCTGATACATTGTTTGAGTCTTAAAATAACACAAGGGTATTTTACTCTGGACGGGCAGAAATGTAGGCTTTTGGAGACAATGACGCAGACGCCCATGTTCTTCTTCTGACTGGGTCTCATCACTGATTCATCAGTTATCATGTGACCACTTTCCACAAGAACCAAAGACATATGCCTGGAGTTCCAGGGTCTAATTCTACATCGACAACAAACTACAATCATTGCTGATCTAGTTTTCTCTGCTAGAAACTGTAACGCCTTTAAGATAATATCTGTTTTTCTTACTAGCATTTTCTACAAACGTCAGCTTCGTATTAACACTGGCACCCCTATGGCCCAGTGTACGTGAATGGTCATGTGACGCATCTTGTCAGGCATGCCAACGTGGACGGAGATTTTTTGAAAAGGTGCCACAAGACTCGTCTATATGAACGTTATTTTGTTTTAAAATGGCATTTAAAACTGAAAACTGGTGTGGATGTAGCCTAAATGTGTTTAGATGGACATTGGTGCTGCTTAAGAAAGTGCTGCCTCCCTATAAATTTAAATGCGACCACTGTGGAGGCACAACAGATGTGCCAACACAGTTTTAGGGAAAAAAAAGTTGAAACCGTCTCAACTTTTGCCACAACACAGTGTAGCGTCACGGATGTTTACCAAAGTGTAGTCCTGGTGGATTACTGTGTAGCATAAACAATGTATTGCCATTAATATTCAATAACCTTTACCACTGTGCAGCATTATATCTTCTGATGAGCAGGCAAAATAATGGATCAATTCCTCCAACTAGAATTCCTGGATTGTGATTTTTTTGTTGTTGTTGTTTTTTACATGGCTGTTTTCAGTCATTTTCCAGTCAAACATTGGCCCTATATTTGTATATTTGCAGAAATTAAGTTTTCCTTGTATGCTTGCTAAACATCACAGTTCTGACAGACTGATACCAACACCTCCTGAAAGCAGATGGTATTTTTAGAAAGCTATCAAACTCAATCTCACTGAGTATCTACCATCAGCCTCTGCTCCAAATGTGTGCTGCTGCAGTGAATGGCAAAACAAGCATCAGCATACAGAAAGAAAACCCCATCACCACCAAGGTAGGTTTGAAACCTTTCCAGTGTGAAGGGTAGATTTTTCCTCTTGATACATAAAAGTTAAATATTCTCTCCTCAAAAACAATTATTTTCCAATGGCTGTTTAAGGGTGTAAAAGGTAGACAAACAGCATAGCATTTTGGAAGCTGTAGCCGGTTATGATAGAATCACTGTGACAGGCTACGTCCAGGAAAGGCGACTGGGGGGAGGCGGTGCCAAGCAGCTGCATATACACAAAACACAGAAAAGGAACATACATTCATTTGGGCTTGAAACCAACTCCTGAAGGCAAATGAACTGCACGACTTCACATCGCTCCATAAAGCATGGACGTCATCTTCATACACACATAACATGCACACTTACGAAACCAATTTTTAAAAAAGTTGGGAGAATGGTAACATCACACAGGCTCCATTCACTCTGAGATCAATCCAAAAAAAAAGTCAATTATGTGCCTTTCTCACATTGCACCCATGGTAGTTAGTATCATTAAGCAATGTGCCATAGTTGCGTTTCATAAGCCGTGCTCTGAACAAAACTTGACTTGGCAAGACAAAAAAATATACAAACGGTTACTAATGATAATAATAAATAATAATAAGCAAATAGGAATTGATTTAAAATTTCCACCCCAGGTAAATACATCTTACGCCCTCCCAAGGATAGGAAATGGTTACAAAGTCAAAGATATTTATCCTAACCAAAGAAAACTAAATAACCAATAACAAAAAAGCAAATCACTGACAATTATGCAGCTGCTGAAATCCCCAAGAGCATAGTGAGCAGGGAAAGTCACTTCTAAAATTCAAATATACAGTAAAAAGTGCACAAAACAAAAGACATTAATGACTGCTTGCAGGGTCCTTAGACGTATGAATCGTTCCATCACTGTGAATGTCTAAACCTGCTTACGTCACCTTCATATGGGCTTGTTACTCAAAGCAAACAAATATTAAACGTTATTTTTCCTTTCCAAAATTTAGATGATTCAGACCATTCGATCAAAGTCATGTGTAAAGTAGTCCTAATGTCAAAGCAGTTACAGACAGCAAAACAGCAAAGCAACCTGAATTCAAGCTTACAATGATATTTTGATGCCACAGAAAAAGAAAACTGTAAGATAAACATGAAGCACTGCTGAGGGCAGATAATGGAGTAGCTTTCAAGCTTCCCTTTAAAAACCTAGAGCATAGAAACAGCATCGCACTAAGCAAATCAATGAATCCATAATGGGTTCACCATAAATCCTTAGGAAGGAAAATCCTTTAACGATCCTTTCATTTTACAAGAAAAAAAAAAAAAAGGTGGGAATCAAACACTGGAGCCCAACATCACTGATAATTAAAATGGACTTCTGAATTCCCCCAGTCTCAAAATCAAAAACCACATATAATTTTTGCAAGGAGGCGCAAGTCCAAAGCACATGGTCCTCTTTTTTTTTTTTTCAGGTCTTATTTAGTGGAGTGCCTCCACACAGATCTGCTCCTCAGTAATGTCATCCAGCAGTTGTACCTCCACAGGGCTGCATATGTCACTGTCATAGACCTCTGTCCCCATCAGGGCTTCTTCCTCGAGGCCTTCTCCTTTGCCTTTAAAGCCTTGCTGCTCTGAAGGAGAAATGCTCTCCACTGACTCCAGATCTTCGATGCCTGCCCGGTAGTGGATCATTAGCAGGGTGAGGGCCTGGAGTCGCTCCCCAGACTTGGACAGGGCAGTACTGATGAGGGCTTTGCGCCGTGCGTCTGTGGCCTCCCTCTCCTCCAGCAGGAGGGCATTATTGTGTTCCAGCTCCTGATCAATTTCCTGCTGCAGCTTGTCAAGCATTAACTCCAGCTTCTGGGAACGTTCATCTGTGGGCAGCCCTCGGTAGAGGTCACGGCCTATCTCCTTCACAGCAATGAACACACTGTCATCCAACCCGCCCTCCTTACGTACAAGTTTGCTGCTGCCACCACTGCCCGTGGGCTGCTTTGAAGGGCTTGCACCACTAGTGTAGGTCTCAGTATCACTGCTCTCATTGTCAGATGTGTTTGGGGTATGCTTGGGTGAGGGCTCCACCACTCCAGGCACCACATCAGTCACCTGCTCAACAAGCCGAGTTTTGGGCACCTGGCGAAGGTTAAGCAGGCGGGAGCTGGTATTGATGATATGGCGCGTGAGGCCAGTTGTGGCCCGGTTTATAGTGGATTTGGCTTCAGGGTCAGCTCCACGACGTTCAGCTGCTGCCACACAGAAAGGATTTTCAGCGAGGCACTTTTCCTGGCACTTCTTGTGGCAAACGTAGGTACAAACCATACACTGAGAGGCTGCCTTGGTCCAAACCTTTTTCTTGCAGTATTCACACCATGTGGGGTTCTGGAACTGGGTGTCCTGGAAGTTGTGACGAACTTCTGTCAACTGGAAGGTGCTGTAGGCCAAGTCATCGCGGGGTGCTGAGGGAATAGGCTCCCTCTCTCTCTCCCTCTCCCTTATATCCTCGTCATGAAGGCTCCCCTCTCGCTCCCTTTCTGCCAGTCCCCCTGGATACTCAAACTCACCCTCAGCTAAATAACAGAAGTTCAAAGTAACATCTCCATAACACAACTTCTCATTAAAGCCCTTGTGGGTGCTGAGACTGCGTAGCGCAGTGCGGCTGACGTTAGCCCTGGGCTCTGGAGGTCCCAACCTAAAGGCGCTCTGGTACTCTGCTGAAGATGTGGTCATACATTCTAGGGCTACATGATCCAGCTGGAGGCTGACATGTCCCAGGCATAACAAACTACCCAGCTTAAAGGGATCTTTGCACCATAGGGCCACATTAAGGTACTTATGGTTGCTTTCCACCTCAAACACCACAGAGGCCTTGGGCCAGCGGGCTGTCTGGCTACGAAACATGGTTTCTGGGGATTCCCAGAAAGAGTGGTCCTCTAGACTGTCCCGTGTGCTGCAGGAGCTCTCTGAAGCTTTGTCCTTTGCTTGATCAACCTTACCGCTGCTGCTGGTCGCGGTGGAAAGAACTAGCATCTCATCACTTGATTCAGCTGTCTTGGTGGACTGCTTTGCTTCAGCCTGCTTAACACATGTCTTCTCAGTGCTAGCCTTATCCTCATTGGCTCCAGTGAGTGGTACTTTTTCTGGAGATTTTTCAGAAGTGCTGACAGTGGTAGTCACGGTGGGAGCAACAGTAGCATTAGTAATTGTGACAGGATCAATGCCTTCCAAAAGACTGGTTTCTGAGGATGCTGATGTCAGCCTTATCTGAGGTCTTGGTGGCAATGGGGGGCGAGAGGGAGGAGGTGGGGGTGGGACAGTGGGGCGTTGCAGACCCTCCGCTGTATCACTACTGGTCTTATGTGGTGAGGGCTTTGGTGATTCTTTGGGCTGGGGTTTTAGTGGCGACTGAAGACCCACCAGGTTTAACTTGCGGTTGAGAATGGGTGATATGGAACCAAGTGGCTTAGAGGCCAAGTTGGCCACAGTCCTTTTGGGGCTTTGGTTTACAGAAAGTAAGAAATCTTCCTTGGTCTCACTGGTATTTGTAGCACTGCTGTTAGGGCCACCAGCCTGGCTAGGTTTAGAGTCCACAATCAATTCTTCAAACTCTGAGTCCATGTCTTTGCTATCGGATATGTCAGAGAGGGTAGTGATGGGGGCTGGGTCTTCCTCGTACCCTCCTGGTGGAGGAATAAAACCTGTTTCCTCTAGCTGCCCGAACCCTTCCTGCAGAGTTCCCAGGCTTCCAGAAGTGGAAGTCTGGTGACGAACTGGTCTTTCGTAAAGTACCACCACCCTGTCTCCGGCCTGTTTCAGCAGTTTGGGCACTTGAACTGAGGATGTCACTTTGACACCTGCCAGCAGAAACGAGAACAGGAAATAGGTTTTCAGTCAGTAATGCAAAGCACTAAGTGACATTCTCCAATTTTTAACAAGCAGTGAAACATCTCAGACCTCCGATCTCAATGAGGCGGTCACCCTTCTGCAAGTCTGCCACAGCTGCAGGGGAGTTGGGCGTGACCGTCTCAATGCTGACGTGGACTGCATCCCCCTCACTGGCTGGGACATGCCTGAAAGTCATTCCCACACTTCCACACGGCCCTTTGATAACCTCCGTCTGATGCATACATGTAAAAGAGAAAAATGAACAATTAGGACAAGCATTGACTTACAGGTTATTGGCCATGCATGTTCTCAACAGATCAGATTACACGTGCTGATAGTAATGTAGTGTGAAAGAATATAATTGATTCATGATCAATGATAAAGTTAATCTAACTTTTGTGATACAAAGGCATATTTTGCGCTCTTTAAACATAATTTTTATGTACTTCTCATAGCATGGATGAATGTATGTACAGTGTTTTCATAAATATTAAGAAGTGAAACAAACATGGGGGTCCAATTTGAAAAAAAAAAAAACTGTCTCAGAAATTAGCCTAATGGATAAAAACAATTTTATATTGTTATCAAGAACAGAGGACAGAACATATAAGATGGAAAATGAGGTCACGGTGTTGTATTTGTCTCCTACTAGAAGTAAATGTTGCATTGTGTATAGCGCATCGGGAAAATAGAAATACTTTCTTAAGGTTGTTTGCCTCTGCCAACCAGTCAAGTTGCAGTTTACATCCATGTCTGTCCAGACTCATATAACATGTAGTGAAGAAGTGAGTAAGGAACCAAACCATTCTTTGCATATGTTCACATGCTTGAACAATAAAGCTGATTCTAATAAAGTTGTAGCCATAACAGTAGACAGTGCCTCAAACATGGATGTTTCCAGAAAGTAGCTACAAATTCTAAAATGCAGATGCACACTTTGCACACATTTTTAAGTCACCAACACAGACGATTTTCACAGTCACCACAGTTTGATGTGGGTCACCCAAGATTATTGTCACCAATTCAGTATCTGACCAAATATGAAAATGTAAAATATAGTCTCAATTTTTTCTGTTCCTGTTCTGTTCCTGGGATCTTTCTGTGTGGAGTTTGTATGTTCTCACTGTGCAGCGTGGCTTCTCTGGCTTCCTCCCACAGCCAAAAAACATGTTGAGGTTAATTGGTGATTCTTGTATGAAGGTGTGAATGTGAGTGTGCTTGAGTTTCTATGTGTAGCCCTGTGACAGAGTCGCTCAAAGTCAGCTATGATAGGGCACCCCTATAGCTCACCTAGTTGAGTGGGTGACCCATTAACAGGGGCTATAGCTCCCCGATACAGCGGTCGTGGGTTTGACTCCTGCTCACGACCCTTTGCTGCAGGTCTCTCCCCATTCTTCTCCCCCCTTTCCTGTCTATCTCTACTGCTCTAAATAAAGGCAAAAAGCCCAAACATATATATTAAAAAATAAATAAATTAAACAAAAAAAAAAGTCAGCTAGTATATACTCCACGACTCTACAGAGGATTAAGCGGTGTATAGACAATGGATAGATGGCTGGATGGACAGTCAAAGTGGCATATATCTCAAACAAGACTGGCACAACATGGGTTTGCTGGCAGACTCTGGTATCTACCAGTGAAACACAGCTATTTGTGTGAAATTTTGTTCTCACTCGTATAGAAATTCTTGAGCAATAAAAACAAAAAATTGTCAGTTGACAAATGCTTCAAGTGCAACACTGACATCTAGCTTTAGCACTTTGATGAGAGACTAAAACTGAAAGTGGCAATTCTGTGGAAGAAGAGAGAGCTGCAATTAAACCCCCACCACCGGCTGTCTTAATAACAGCGACTGCACACAGTCTAAGTCACATAACCAACAACACACCTGTTGCGATGCGGAGGTGACCCGCTTCATGCCTGACAGGCCATCTATCAAATGACAGCGTTTTCACCGTAGCAGGAAGTTCGCACCCCCATGTTGATGACGAACCGCATACATTAGCTCAAGCAATTTTAACTGTGATTAGTGGAGATCCTCAGCTTACAAGTAACATATTGGGACATTTCTGGTTAGAGAGAAGGGAGCTAAATGGGGTGGAAGAGAAGGAGAAGAAAGAGGATAAAGATAGTACAGGTGTCCTGGTTTAAAAGAGAGCAAAACGAGGGCCGACATGATGTGGGTAGACGGAGACAAATGACTGTAATTTCCTCTGCTGTCATTTGTTACAGTTCTGCTGGAAGGCAGTGATTGAGTTAGGGCTAGCCATGAATAAGCAGATGATCTACACAAGCTGGCACAGCGAGTTGGATGTGGGGGGTTGGGTTATGGTTGTTGGTTGGTTGGGTGATTAAGGTTCACTGAAGTCTGAGGGAAAGTCCTGATTTGTACTCATGGTACTGAAGTCTATGCATCTATTGTACAGTCTCTCTCAAACAAATACATGCCAGCAACTGGGCTATGTTTCTCTGTTAAATATGTCCTGGCAGAACATAACATTATGTTGTGTGTTATTAATACTACGGGGTGGACTAATGTTTTCTTATACTAAACCTCTTACTTTTAATGTGGTGCTTGTTTGTGCAAATTCATCAAACTTTCTGTTTGTTTGTTTGTGAGATGTGATCATTAACCTCTTACTATTCCTGTAAAAAAACAGAGCTTAAAACACTTATCCAAAGCATGCCCAAAGAAAACTGAAAGCTGTTCTTGAACCATTTAGAGTACATGCATGGTCTTGGTGTCTTTTGAAAAGTAACACTGAAAGACATCAAGTCAGAGTCATTAAGGATCGTCTTTAACCACAGTGAGAACCGGGAGTCCTGCAACAGATGGTCTGGCTTCCACAGAGCCCTGATCTTAGCATCATGGAGTCAGTCCAGAATTACAGAAAGAGACAAGTGACACTGAGGGAGACTGAATCCACAGAAAACCTGTGACGAGTCCTCCAAGATGATGAACAACCTACCTTGAAACAAAACCTTAAGACCTGATAGTGTTTTAGAGAAAAAAAGGTGGTCACACCAAATATTGGTTTGATTTAAGATTTTGTTCTGTTTGCGGCAGCCTGTATAAAAACTATTGAAATGTGAAAGAATCTTCACAGACAACGGTAGATCAAAAATGCCAAGGGGCCATAACATTCAGGGAAATGGTGTAGGGACTCTGACACAGTAAGAGATGTCCTACTACTGGTGAAATGAAGGATGGTCCTGTAAGACCCTGACGGACAGAATAAAAATAACAACTGCAAACTTATGTGCCTAAACAGAACAATACTACGAAAAACTAATTTGCTAATGTCGTAAATTTGCTTTCTCTAGAGCTCAAGATTCAGGCTACGGCAGCATGATTCTTAAAATGAGATTACATTTTTCAACCTGTCGAGAAAACCAGGCTATTTCCATACGATTAATACAGCAGGTATGGACCACCTACAACTCCAAAAGAGAAAACTGCTGAATATGACAAGCTACCTGAAATCCCCTGTATGTGTTAATGACACATCTGTGTGGTTCTTTTAACACAATGACTCCAGTAAAATTCTAAGGTTTGACATGTAAAGCACTCTCACACTCTTTTTAAGGATGTATGAATGCCCTTTTTTTGCGAGCGTTTGTGCGTGTGTCCGTACTAGTGTTAGTCATTTAGTAGAGACATTCATTAGTTTACACGGTCACACTTCTCTTATGAAGACAAAAAGGTAAATCTTTAAATAAAGATGTCAATATAAATAATAATAACTAAGGAGAAGAGTAGGTTCAAGGTTAGGATAGGCAGAGCTTAATGTTAGGTCTCCAGGAAAAGACTTAACGTGATGTCCTCTGAGGTCTTGCAAACACAACTCTGTGTGTGTGTGTGTGTAAAGGTTTAATCTGATCTGGCTATGTTACAGCTCTTTCATGAAGACTATAACAACATTGCAGATGCAACAGGATGCTGTGGGGGATAAAACTAAATGACCATTATGTAGTGTGCAGGTAAGTTCTGTTGGCAAATGCTCAGAACCTGTGAGCTCTATACAAAAACAGGAGATTCAAACCCCTGGGATATTAAGCAGGATATTGAAAACAGCACATTTATCCATGATAAAGAGTTAACAATCAGTCTATCTCACAGGATGATTCAAAGCATGCAATCTGATCGCAGTCCTACAGGCAAATATATTACACTAGACACTGAATAGGCAGGCATACCATTAAAACTGCAGGTGAAGTCATTATCTCTTTACAGTGGCACCTGTCAAAGGGTAATTTATATTAGACAGCAAGGGTGAGCTCTTGAAGTGAATGTATTGGAAGCAGACAAAATGGGCAGTGTGAGGATCGGAGTGACAAGATCCAGATGGATGGACGACAAACAGTAGGTCTTGTGAGGTGTTCATGGTATGCAATGGTCAGTGGCTCCCAGTTCTTCTGTTGATTTAGACATTTTATATTATCTTGGCATAATAAAAAAATAACAGCTGCCATGCTGGCCACCTGTCACGTCAGGTCGATGAATGATTCAATATTGTTCTATTTCCTTCAACTGTATTTACTTTGTTGAAATGAGGCAAGCATTAATATGTTAGTCACGTGTCATATGCCATTGCCTCAACAAGCTGCCATCCATAGTGGCTGATTGTCCTATTTATTACACCACACAATCCACTGACATTTAGCTCATGGCAGGGGGGACCTCAGATCCCGATGCCAGTGCTGAGAGGGTCAGCTTCTACTTGGCTACTTGCAGTTCACACATAGACTTTCAGGACAGTGGAATATTTAGCCATTTGAGTAAAAGCAGCTGAAAGGTGAGAGTAGGTGCTGAGTATCACCGAGGAGCATGCCTGCAGCTGTGTGTGCACAGCTGCATCACCGGCTGGATTGTGGCTATCGAGCCCACAATAGATTTACAAATAGGAGCACATGAGTCCATTCTGCTCAAGTGCAAATAGTGGCAATCTCTCTTTTACACACACACTTACACCACCAATATGTGCACAGTCACACACACTCCCATGTACCTAATTATATTGCAGTGCGCACAAAAGTCCAGTGATAAGATTGCTGCTCTCCAACTGCAGCACTGGTATCAGAGATAGAAAGCTGGAGGTTCATTCTTTCTTTTTTTTTCCCACTAATCCTGGGCATCTGTTCTATCTGTTTATAATCCAGTATACTATCACTGTCCTAGTGTACAAAGAAAAAAAATATTTATCCTCCCCAAATGCACAAAGTCACTATAATACATCTAAGAATCATTTAGTGTTAAACACAAACTGGTTTTCATATCCATGAATGCTGGCCATTTTTCCAATCAGTTACAAGAGCATTTAAAACATCAGACCACACAAGACCAAGGAGCTTGAAACTGCTTTAAATAAAAATACTCATCTCAAATACATTTAACTGTGAACAATTCTTAATGGTGAAATCACCGTCCAGGCAAGTGAAAAACAGATTTTTAAAAAAATATCTTTTATCAGTGCTTAGTACCAGGTATCGTTGAAGATCAAAGCATACTGGGTGTCGCATACTGTGCGGATTCTGAAGAACTTAGATATAATTAACACAGATTGACTTGAAAACTCAACTTGTATTCAGCATTTTAATATTTTATGTTTTTTAAAAAAAAGCTAAAATAACAACATAAAGCATGTGCCATGTAATGTAATTTTCTCTGAAGTGTGATGACCTTCCTATGAGTTGTTTCTGCAGGACATCATTGGGTGAAGATGGGAATAATCCCCCATAATCTGACTGGTTTGGTGTGTATGAGAAGCTGACCTAGCCTTGCTCATATAGCTGGCACCTAGACCTCTGGAGCACATGGTCATACTTCAATCACATAACACAGGACTGACTGGCTAATTTCCTCATTTTGGATGCAAAGATAAATTAGTTGCAGTTGACTTGTGTGGAGTCACTACTTTTGTTGCAAGCCTGAGCCAACTGTAACAGAAGAAATTCAACCATGGATGTTGCAGGTTAATGTTCTCAGGTTAGCTCAGATAAATGTTCCTTCTTTAATATGGTGTGATACTGTGATGTCATGCTGAATCAAAGAACATGTCTCTCACGTTAGGACACGTCTACCGGACATGCTCTGTTATCTGTTAGTCTGACAGCACCTGAACATGTCAGCTTTATGCCTAAATGAGCACCCTGGTAAGTTTGCTGTAAAAGTTGTGATGGCAATTTTCCTGAGTCGGGCAGACGAACATTTCTGTATCATGTCACAAGTCTGATCAACACACAGTTGTATTAACAGAGCAATGAGAAATCTACTTCCAGTTGTGTGAGGCAACTTGGGGAACGTTTTTATTCCACATTTCAACACTGACATTGGCCAAAAAACTTCACAGAGAGCAAAAGACACAGTTTGGTGCCAAATTCAAAAACACCTTTCTCACTCACACACCTGCAGGGAGAGACCGCAGCAGGATCTATATTAGAGGCCCGAAGCCAGAGAGCTGTGCATGATTACACACATGTAACAACAGCAGTAACTTCATTAATCAGTTATTATAAATTACCCCTGACACGAGAACAGTATAAATCAGGATCAAACAGCAAGTCACACTGTGTACCTTTCTTCATGTCAGACAGGTGAGCTGCCACACAGAGTCACAGTTTATCAGCTGCAGTTAGACCATTTGTTACACAGCAACCGTCCTCAGGTTGAGTCCTGAGCTCTGGGATATTTTTCTGTCTCTTCTAGTAAAGTAACAGTTAGGTTATCATCACACATGAGACTTTTCATTGTTCAGGAAATCATAATAATGTAGGTTGTTAGTTATTTGGAAAGTTTAATATGGTTGCTAGTAGCTCAGATTTATTTTTATTGTTTGTTAGTGCATTATTATGCCTTGTGTCCTATGTAGGCCACTGACAAATATCGTACAACTATCTTGACTCACTGTGTCTGAATAATGAAGCTGTGAGGAACATCAATGTAAACGTAACCTATTCTGAATGACAGAATGCTGTTGCATTGATAGACTGATGAAGCACCAATGTTATGTATCCCATGTCTGAAAATTGCTTCATGCCCCTGTCCCTTTCACCCGATGCCTCCCGTCGTAGCACTTTTTGTTTAAATGTAAGTTTACGAGTATAGAAAATAATAGGCTACCATCATATTTAAACTGTCTATCTTTGTGCCAAAAAACAGATTTTTTGTTTTATTTTTTGTTTTTTTATAAGTTTTTTTAAGGTTTGCATTCTAGCTTGACTGATAATGAACAGAAACTCGCTGCCTGGAACAGACACTTTGCAAACTGCATTAGGGATCTACATCCTGGGATACATGCAGGCTGACCCGGTCACAGCATGTCATGTAATCATGGTCTTTAATTAGAATTCTTACATCTGTTGTATATTCTCAAGTATACTCTCTCACACATTGCAGTTTAATTAAATTTTTTTTAAATTAACTTGAATCAAGAAAGAACAATTATAATCAACCATGAGTTAAACTTGAAGCATCGCAGAGAGTGGCTCAGATCCTACACCAGTAAAGCTGTTTTGAACATTGGTAACCAGCTCCTTGTTGGAATGCTATTGCTATGCTATAATAAAATAACTGCCCTTTGTTTCCAGTGATGGTTGTGTTTGCTATATAGATCTTTTCTCTGCTGACTTTCCTGAGAGAAAGTAGTTGTTTTGTGCTTCTCCAGATTGCAGAGTTTAATTGTTGTTTAGTTGTGCTTTCTCTCGAGGCTGAGCAGCAGTGGCTGCTCTAACCTTGTTTACATCGACTAAGACAGCATGCAGCTCCTGGTTTTCATGTCTCTAAGCAGAAAAGACAAACAAAGAACATAGCAACACCAAACCTGCCAGATGTAAATGGAGCAATTCACCATCTATTTCAGCAAATCCAGCCTCCCTTTTATCTGCACTGCCACAGAGAACAAATGAAAGGTTAATATGTTCAAATGGCAGCTATCACTGCTTTAAAGTTCCCTTCTTTACCTCCAGGACAGAAACCCAGACAAGTCTTCCTTTGATCCGCTGAATAAAACACTCATTGTGATAAAAGACATCTATTACACCTTCTGCTACACACTGACATATTACGTGCTGCCTCAAACAAGTAATGATATTGCACACATAAACTGGAAGTCAAAGAATCTTCCCTCGTCTATTTTACTCACTTTGTTTTTCACAGATAATGTGAAATTCATTGTTATCAAATTCAAGAATATAGCTTCATTTTTGTAAACAAGTACTAAAGCACCGAACCGTGGATTAATCTACTGCTAAAAAAAACCAAAAACAACAAATGCAAATTCTCCTATCTGAATAAAGATTTTTTATTTTTATTTTTTTTAGCTGTTTTAGGAAGGAGTTATCAAAATGGAACAACAGATTTTATATCTATCTATCTATCTATCTATCTATCTATCTTTTATATATATATATATGTGTGTGTATAAATATCAAATATCACACATTTATCACATAAATATAATATGAATATAAAAATCGATAATCGATAGAGTTAATAATGCTGAACAGCATTTTATGCTGAAGGATGAGGTGGTGTTTTTAGAAAACAGGTTCGAAGAGGGAAACGTCCCTGAATGGACGTATGGATACAGGGAGACTGTTTGGAATATTGTGAAGAAAAGGGAAGTACTGACATTTAATAACATTATTGCTGACATGAATAAAATGTGGTTGTTATGGAAATCTGATTTAGGGACACAGAAAACTGAATGGACCAAAAACAGTAGAAACCCTTCTCCTTACCCATTGTCCAATTTACTATGGGAATCTAATACAAAATGCTAATTCAGCTACGCATAACAGCAAATAGATATGAGATGAACTGCTCACTTCAGGTCCTGATTTAGTGTTTTGGAAATGTATCTACACGATTTCGCTTTAAAGATCACAAGGAGCTGGTTGTTTATTCTGTATTTAGGTTTTGAGTTATGAATCTGGGCGATTGAAAAAAAAAAATCCCTGCACATTTACAGAGAGAAGTGTAACTGATTTCTCAACTCCATTTAAGTCACAACTTGTCTGCTGCATCTCCTGATGAAAAACTGACCTGAACTGACACAAATTACAAATGAATGGTTAATGTAATGTAGCTGCAGGTAGTCATTTACCACAAACTGTAATTTTCATTGTGCTTGAGTGAATTTAGTAACTTACTGTTAGTCAATCAATGTTTATTTTACCTTGAGTGAAAGCTATTGTTGTTTTTAGTGAAATCTAATTTATGTGTTTTTGTGTGCGTATGAGAGACAAAGATAAATACATTATGAAATGGAAAAACAAGACTCCTACTAATGGTCACACTTGTAACCATACATATGTTTTTAATTAGAATATGTTGTACTGAACTCGATGGAATAAGTCATCAGAGGATTATGTGTGTACTGGGAACAGTCCACAGGCAGGGGGGGGACTAGATACAGGCTGGTCTGAAACCCTGACTTGATGGATAGCTTGGGTGGAGCAGCAGCTCTTGTTGCTCGGCTGAACATCCCTCTGGTCTCCGGCAGGTCTGAGAGGGTGCGTGTGAGATGGGGGGGGGGGTTGAGCAAATCCTTTTCCCTGTCACTGCACTGCTTGGTAATTTAATCTAATACCACATGTCAGATCGATTTGTGTATGGTTATAGGGTACAAGTCGCTGCGAGGCAAGTCAGCAGCAATTCCCTGCCACATCCAATTAGCGGCCCTGGTGGTGATGGGGGTGGAGCGGGCTGTGGGGTGGTGTGCATGGCCAGTAGCTACTCAGGTGTTTACGTAGGTACTTATTAGGCTAGGTATGAGTGACACATATTGTGTCGTACGTGTTGTCAGACACAGTATCACAGACAGGTGTTAAGTTACACTATGAAGTTTGTATCAGAACAATTTAAAAGTATCCATGACATAGCAGCATCATTAAGACATCTGCATGATTAAATCACATATTATTTTAGAATTCTACGGTCCTACAATTTCATTTAGCAGATGCTTTTATCCAAAGTGACGTACATCTGAGAGCGGATACAAGACAAGCAAGGATCTAGTCAGGAGAAAACAATCTGCTTTTATCAAAGTGTTGTCTGAGCCAGATTTATTCTGTAGATGAGTCAAATAGGTTCTTTATAGGTTACAGGAATTCATATTGCCCATTATAGACTGACCACTATGTTTTGTTTTTTTTTTTAGAGCTGATACCAATATAGATTGTTGGTAACCAACAAAGGCCAATAACCTGTGTTTGTAACCGATATACATCAGATGTTATGTTACAACAGCGTGTGATAGCTGGGAAACTGCCATTCACAACTACATTTCTTCAGTAATATGTATTGCTATGACTGAATTTATACATAAATATATTGAATGTTAAGCATTAAAAGCTTAAGATAGTAAGGAACCTGCCATTCATACCTAGGTTACTCATTAATGAAGATTACAATGATTAAATATGTAAAACAGAAACAGGAGTGATAGTATCAGAGCATCATGGGACTCTGCAATGCTCTCCTCTATTTACTGTGAGATCGATTGATTGAGATTTTACATCTGTTGTTTAACTGTCCTATCACCTCTAGGTCTAGATTTACAGTCCACATTTTAAAGCATTAATTGTTGATGTTTTCCAGACTTTTTCAGGGTAATCTGTGGCTGCCCCCTAACTTAGCTGCGAGCCGTTAGCATAGCTTTAGCCACTGTTTATGTAGCTAATATTTTGATTCGTAGTGATAGCTGTGCTATTTGTTCAGTTTTTGTAGATCGTGTCTCTACTACAGAGACATGTCCGTCAGAACAGATTGTTGAAGTTATTCTTGCTTCAGGAAGATGTCAGTTACTCCAGATAATGTTAGCCACAGGTAAGAGGCACAGCAAACCTCTTAGTAATCGTCATAGCCTATCACGTTCGGCACTTGATAACACCAATAGGCGAATTATTATTATTATTATTACAACTGTTACAACTTCAGCAACAGCCATCCATCCATTATCTATATAAAGTTTAATCCTCACTAGGGTCACAGGGGGCTGGAGTCTATCCCAGCTGACTCAGGGTGAAGGCAGGGGACACCCTGGACAGGACACCAGTCTATCACAGGGCTACACTTAGAGACAGACAACCAAGCACACTCACATTCACACCTACGGACAATATAGAGTCACCAATTAACCTCAGCATGTTTCTGGACTGTGGGAAGCAGCAGGTGAACCCGGAGAGAACCCACGCTGCACGGGGAGAACATGCAAACTCCACATAAAGATACCAGGCGTCCTATCCGGGACCGACCTTCTAGATGCGAGGTGACGGTGCTAACCACATAGCCACCTTGCAGCCCAATTCAGCAACATGTGTTACCTAAAGTTTTATACATAGCTGTAATTCAGTGAGGCTGATATTTCATTGATCCCTATTGCCCATATTGCATTAGGTGTTCTTGATTAAATGAAACACAAAAGTATAAATGAATACAATCATACAGAGCAAAGTCTCCCACAAATAATTTATCAGGACTTGGAAATCAACTTCAAAGTTAAATAGTATTTAAAAAAATAAAAAATAGATAATAGAATGAGATAATCCATTCAGTCTATCCATTTTCTGTCGGGTCAGCTCATGGAGGCAGCAAAGCAGGTCTTTCCAGACATCCCTCTCCCTGACGCTTTCTAATTTATCCTGGAGGATCCTGAGGCATTCCCAGGTCAGGCTAGATACATAATCCCTCCGGAGAGTTCTGGGTCTACCCCACTGTCTCCTCGCAGACGGACATGCTCGAAAAACCTACAAAGGAAGTCTTCCAGGAGGCATCCAAATCAAATATCTGAACCACCACTAGCTCCTTTCAACGCAAAGAAGCAGCGTTCCACAACTGCCACCGTCACAGTGTAACCCCTTTTGGCCAACCAGTACCCGCCTGCTGCAGCTTCAGCACATCCCTCAGCCGACCAGGCCCAACAGCCTCCTCCTTTATCCTGACAGCCTCCTTCAGGTTTCTAAGGTTGCTGTTGCAACAGGTACCAGTGACCTTCTGGCCACAGCTCCAAAGAGCTGCTTCTGCAATGGAGGCTTTGACCATGCCCACTCAGATTCCATGTCTCCAACCTCTAACAGGATGCAAGAGAAACTCTTTTGGAGGTGGGAGTTGAAAACCCCATGGACAGGAGCCTCTGCCAGACGGTCAGTTCACCCTCACCACACTTTTGGGTTTACCAGGTCTGTCGGCAGCCTTCCTTGCCATCAAATCCAACTCACCACCACGTGCCGATCAGTCAGTGTCTTGAGTGTCTGAGACATACGGCCACAGGTTTGATGACACAACTACAAGGTCGATCATCAACCTTTGGCCTAAGGTGTTCTAGTACCCAGTACACTTATGAACCACCTTATGCTCAAACATAGTTTGTTATGGCCAATCCACGACTAGCACAGAAGTCCAATAACAGAACATATCAAAACATAACAGAAAAAGATAATTAGTAATCATTTGTTTTCAGAAACAAACGTTACATTTATCATGACATGGTAAATGGCTGTTTCACTTGTAATATTCCAGAGGCCCTAATGAAGGTGACTAAAGTTCTGGTGTGATGCACTAAGAAGTTACTGGCCACTGGTATCAGCTGTCAGTCAGAACTAACCAACTAAACGACAGGCAGAATAAAGTTACCATGAAAATGATATGCGGGGTCACCTAAAGCCAGATCAGTTGTGCAGATAGATGCTAGTTTACGTGCTGATAGACACACAACTCTGATGGTTTTTTAGAGTGACACAAAGCCACCATGTATTGTCGTCTCCTAAAATACCAATACAATACAGATACAGGTTTGTGCCACATGGAGGCAAATTTTGGGTGGCACACAAATGTGTACAGAGGGGTTCATGGGAGCTCTTGCAGATTTGGGAAGATGACACACGTACCCCAGTGGACCTGAGCGTTTTCGAGAACCCCCCCTCAAAAAAATATAGATATATTTACAGGGTTACTGCTGCACTACTGAGGCAATCCCGAAATTTTGACAACACAACGGCACTTGTTTTTCTCTGGTACAAAAGTACAGCAGGTAGCATAGATACTGCAGGTTGTGGAGATAAAGGACAATAACAAGCCTGTTCCTGCTCATGATGTCAGCTACAACAGTGTTCAGTTTGTCAAAATATTATATGTGTGTGATTATATGTTTAAATACATTCATCTTTTTTTCCACTTTTGAATCAGATTTCATTTTGAGAATTGTGAAATATAAATGATATTACTTCCACTATCACATTGTGGTACTATGACAGACAACCCTACTATGACTATCCCACTAAGTGAATATAATAAGATCCATGAATTCACATAAACAGAAGTGGCATGGTAGTACAGTTGTTGGCACTGTCATCTCACAGCAAGAAGATTCTGGGTTCATCACTAGGTTAATTGGTGATTGTGACCTCCCTAATAGGCGTGAGCATGAGCATGCATGGTCGTCTGTCTCCCCCGCCTCCCATCCTCTGTCAGCTTGGACAGACTCCCACAACCCTCCATGTGATAGAGCAGGTACAGCTAATGGATGGATGGACAACCTAAAACACAGTTTCATTCCAAGTTTTCAATTTTTAAGACAATCGCTACTCACAAATGTTCTTTTCTTAATTTATGATTAACTCAACAATATATTTTTTTTATACTAAGACACCAACAGCAATAAAAGTGTATTTTTGTGTTCACACCCATCAACACATTATCAGTGCAGCAAATATAATACAGAATGAGCGGGTATGAATGACTTAATTCTTTCAGGGAATAGCACAACCTTATTCCTTCCAAATATGTTCTAATAGAGAATAGATGGATACTTAATGTTGCAGTTGAAAGCACGTATTTCTTAATCAAAATCCACAGATAAATCTAGTTTTACACTAGTGTTTGTTGTGTGGCTCTATCTGAATTTTCAAGTAGCCATTTTATCATAGGAAGCAGGTTTCAAAAGCTTTAAGAACAAAGGAGTTGTTATGGAGACGCAGGCAAACAAAAAGGTGTTTTGCCTAATTTGCACTTGTATAGACAGCAACAGTGGTTCGGTCGCCCACATGGTCCCTTTTTTTTTTTGCAACAACGTCATTGTCCTGCCACTAAAAAAAAAAATAATGATCTTTCATGATTGTTACATCACCCTAGCTGATTAAATGACAAACTAAATTCCAAACTACGAGCACTGGTGCAGAAAGAAGTCAGGTGCCATTTCCCTCGTTATCAAGTTGGCATTTTGGTCCTTCCTCTGCTTTGAGCACCACTGCTTGTCTGTCATGCAAACACTGAGCCTATCTCTCTCCTCAGAGAGCTCACCAGTTGCTTCAGAGGACTGCCCAAGTGCCATATTGCTTCTGGGAGCAATCTGACTGCTTGACCACATAACATTTACTTATCATTCATTTGACATTTGCACAGTTTGTCACCTAATTTCAGCCCAAAAGTAAGCTGGGCTACAGGTGTGGGTGTTATTAACATCTCATCAATGCTGGCCCTTTGAACTCCAATTAAAAAAAAAAGCTATACAAAACAGCCGACTTATACAAACGCTGCCTCCTCAGAGAGTTGAAGAGAAAGAGCACAATATAAATACATGCTTTTATTCCATTTGGCTCTGGCTGCTGCACAGTACATCCTATATAATACAATTTTTGTTGAGGAGAAGTAGAAACCACAAATATATTCAGCAGTTACCATCAAGCTAAATAATCCTGACACAGAGGAGGAAAACCAGACAAGCCTACGTCATGTCAGTTGTCAGATCTGTAGATGGAAAGAAGGGGCATTTCGAGTAATTTTATAAATTAAGAGTCTGTATTATCTCCAAGTTACTAAAAGATCACAGAGAGCTTGTTAAAGCAACATGAAAGTACTGCGTAGCTCACTCTGCTGAATGTCATCTAAGACACATAATCAAAAGGTCAAAACTCAGACTAATCCAATAAACTTTTTGGAGTAAAGATATACAAGTAGTACCATTAAACAATATCCCTCTGCAGTACATTTGTAAATTCTCAGTAAACAGAATCCATCTGTCTGGTCACGTTTGTCAATTAGGTCTTTGTGCACATTTCCTGCATCTAGTGCTTTTGTGATCATAGACGGCTCACAGGGCCCCAGAGACAAAGAGATGGAATGAATTCACAGACAGCAACATGTAGCCAAAGAACAAGGTTTAACTATTTTGCTGACCTGCTCAAGACTTTCATGTTGTGTGTTTCACAGTCCGTTTTCATGCACACCTGTTGGATTCACACCTGTTCTATTGTAGCCGAATCATCTCCAAACAACAGGGTAGGCTTGTTTTTTGTGAAATACCTCTTCCTCAGATTCTTCCAATGTGCAGTCTACTTAATGCCACAGTTATCCTGATCAATAACCAAATTATGGATGCAAACACATCATCAGGTCAATTATATCATCAGTACCATAGGATGAGGGACTTTTACGATGGGAAGGAATGATGCTGTCTTATCGATGGGCTTAGATATGGCACAGCTGTATTTCTTCAACCATTGCCTTTGGCAGTGTGGCCCAACCCAGTGGGTTTGCCTGCCCCCTCAGAAACAATAAAACAATAAAAATAAATAAATAAATAAAAAACACATAAAGAAACTACTTTTAATTTATGTTAACAATCTAAATAATGTGCACTCGCTTGTACTTCAGCTTAGCGTGAGTCTATACGGTGTTTTTCTGTTTGTTGTTGTGCTAGTTTCTTTTCTCTCATTCATTGTGTGATGTGTGTGTGTGTGTGTGTGTGTGTGTGTGTGTGTGTGTGTGTGTGTGTGTGCCTCATGTCCCCACATACACAGAAGAAAAACATGTTGATGTAAACATAGCATTACTAACTTGTTACCAACTATTTACTTTAAAAGCATCCCAACACGTGTTGTTCTGTCTAAGACCAAAGCTCAACAGACATCGAACCCCAAATATCTGACAGCTGAAAATATCCATTTTTTAAACACCACCTGAATCTGGTGACATTGGTGAAGGAAGAGAAACTACTGCTGGACAGAGCATCGGGGGCTCTCCTGATGATTTTTTCAGCTGCACCACCTGACAATTATTATTAAAAAAACTAAATAGAAAGAGCACATTGGGAGAGAAGTCAAGAGGAAAAAGAGCCTTCATTGCCAAAGTAGTCAACCTCTGGGAAACACTGATTTGTATACTTTTGTAGTGAACTCTCTATATCAACCAAAGCATAGTGTTTCAGTGTTTAGTGTCTGTGTACATTAGGTCAGCACCAAAGGCAGAAACGTGAAGGTCCATTAAAAATAAGCAAATATATCAAGAAAAGTCCTCTTTCCATAAAACGTATCAAATTACAAACAAGTAGTTCACTTCACGGGGTATTAAAAATATTTGGTAAATCAAACCAATGACACAAAACATGACTAAATATTTTAATGAAAGGAGCTGTTTGGTCATTTTTATCCTTAACTGCAACAATTGTAATGCTTAACCTATGGCACTAATATAACGAAGAGGATGTGAAGGTAAATATGTACTGTGAAAGTAAAACACTCCAAAAATCCAGAAAGACAAAATGTTGACAGTCACAGTTTTCAGAAGTCAGACATCAGACTACATAAAGAAAGTATACTAATCTAAACATGGTATTTGAGCTGTCAAATGCAGTATTTAGATACAGGAACATCTCTCGTGAGAGATGCCTTTGGGTTGTCTGCAGTTAAGAGCAATGATTTTAACACTCAGCGGCGACTAACAGGTCATTTCTTTTCTAATCAGAGAACATGCCTATAGAATCAGAAGGAAAACATACCAAATGAAAACAACAACAAATCTGTAATATGGCTGTGGCTTTGCCTGTCATGAACATAGCGGTTGGTATATCGAGTTTCCTCTAAGATGAATTGATCAGTGGAAAAGCGATTAGAGTCAAACAGCTTGTGAGGCCAACCTCTCATGTCTTTAATCGGTTTTTCGTCGCACAGCCAGCCGTTACCAAACAGAATTAGAATGGGCCATTTAATTGGCACAGCAAAGCGTAAATGGATGATGGAAGTGTCAACCGCTACAACTCAATGTGTGCGTTACAAAAAATGACAAAGGTGATGGGCTCCCTTGGTCGCTATTTGATTATATGCTGGATGTGCATGTTGACATGATAAATAATCTTTTTTTCTTTTTTAGGAAAAGACAAAGCATAATCTTATTGTCTAGTTTCAATTTTGAAGACCTTTACCGATCATCAGACTGTCACACATGGGAAAGCTTGCAGGAGGCTTTTAAAAAAATGTCAGTCGTCAGGAGAATCTCTTCTTTTCAACGTAGGGTTGAGCAATATCATGATACTGGCATCTAATATGTTTAGATCACACAACATGATGAGGCGCCTTAAGTGTATTCTGTAGCAGGGCGAGTGCAAACATTCAGCCAGAGTCATAAAGAACTATCTCCAACCACAAAAAGAAGAAGCAGTCCTGCAACAGATAGTCCAAACCCACAGAGCCCTGATCACAAGCATCATGGAGTCAGTCTGGATTCCATGAACAGACAAAGAACACTGACATTAGTATGCATCCTGGGTGAAGTGCACACAAGTGGACAGTCCCAAGAGTGTCAGTTTATACCTGACATTAGCATGCATCCCCACATGTTCTGAGTGACCACTTGGATCTCACTTCCCCACTCTATATGCAAATAAACACCAACATCATTTCTGTTTGCTAAGACCAAATGTAAGGAAGAAAACAAGATTTTGCCACTTGTTGTTGCCTGCTTTCTCCCTTTAACATGATGCAGTTTTCGCAAATGAGTACAAACATCCACTAATGCAGAAGGCATCAGTAGAGTAGGCAACCTTCTGTATGACCCAGGGCACATTCGCACACATTTTGCAGCCATGTGCTGCCCAGACCACATTCAGATAATATGATCACAATGCATTCTCAGTACATCCTGGTTGCATCCTCACATGTACTTCAGAGCTCTCCACTTGTGACTGGATCACTGGACACGTGTTAAAACCAGCCGTGAAGTGGTCCTGAGAGGGTTTCAGTCACAGAGGAACTATGGAAAGTTGTCCAATATGTTAAAAAAAAAAAATTCTGACAAGTACAATTCCAAAAACTACTTCACTATAATATTTAGTAATTTTATGTTCCTGACATGAAGGGTTAAAAGTTGTTTTTGAAAGTCTCTACACACATTCTGGTGGACAAATACCATGTTGTAGGTACAGTGTACACAACGTCATATATATTTTATTCATATTATACAACACCGAAACAATCGGCAGTCTGATATATTTTGTTTGCTTCATAATGATTTAAAATGTATCTGTGCAGTTGTGTACTAAATAAAACTTTTTGCACAAGCATTAAATTCACTAAAACGTGTTTATTTTCCCAAACATGAGGTATTGTGTCGGCACCAATATTAACACCTTACCGTATGACTTTATGAAGCTATTTTATGTCAGCCCAAAAGTCGTCAAGTGAAATTACTTTTCTATTGTCTGGAATTTGCAGGCCAGAAAAATGTTCCTTTGCTTATTTTATCCATCAGCAATTTAACTGATTTTTTTCGAAAATTTACTACGTGATAAAAAAAAAAAAAAAAAGAATTAAAAACTGTTGATATAACATTACATAAATAGTTTTATCCTTACGGCCTACTCTGATTTGTACTCTAAAACAATCCTGAATGGAAAGTGAATCTGTAGCCCTGTCTGGAGCTTCAAACGTTAGATTACGCATTGTTGTAGGTTTGTTTGTGTGTGTGTGCGCGCGTGTGCGTGTGCGTGTGCGACCATGCTTCGTCTTTCATCGGGTGTTTGGCGCAGATTAAAGACACAAAGACACCCTGAGTGGAACATCAAACAACCACTGCTCTGTGTGTGTGGGTGTGAGTGTGTGTGTGCGTGTCTCTGGGGGTGCGTCACAGATGATAAAATCCATGTATAAAATTGCCTCTTTTCCATTCGTCTAAGTCTGACTAGTGTGTCCGTGTGTGTGTGTGTGTGTGTGAATATTGACTACACCATGAGAGGCTAAGAAATAGACACTGGAAGAGGATTACAAATATTATCAGTGCTGATCCTGAGGTGTGAGTGGCTGCTTTGGACAAGGCTCTTGAATGTCTTCTAGGAATGACTGAACAACAAAACAATGAACAGCAGCCTCAGACAGAGAAGCAGAAATCAGCTCCTCCTGAAATTGCAGCTGTTACAGTATTTTACAATTCCTCTGGAGCAGAGATCAAGTTTGGAAAAAATCCAACATTACTCCTTTTAAACACAAAACGCTTCCACAGCAAGGTGCAAAACGCTCAGAATACAGCCACTTCATATTAGCAACAGACTACCGCTTATTGGTGATCACTGATTCAGTGGAAAATTAAAGTCAAGAAATCATTTTAATGTTTTGGGGTCTTTTTCTCAAGGAAGTGAATTCAATGTTTTTACAGACTTTTCAAGATTCCTTGTTAAATTAGGACATGATTCTGTAAAGACATGTAAACTCATTTAATTAAGTTTACAAAGACAGTATGAGATCAGATGCTTCTGTCTGGTTGTGATATTCTTCTAACCCTAAGAGTGCTCTCTGATGGAGAAATTAAACAGATAAAGACATACGATGACAAGCTGGATGCACTGCCACTGCACTCTGACCTCTTAATCACTGATGTTACATGTTGTGCCTTCTATCAAGTCTGACAACCCGGATGATTTTGGGCTCTGAGCCATACTCAACATCCAATGGAACATTCAGGCTCATGCAGCCAGAAATACTCACATTCCTTTCATGCAAAACAAAGTCAGCAACGGAGTAACCAGTGTTACACAACAAGAAGCTGAGCTTCGGTGTGTGTGCACACACACTGCATGTCCCTTCAGTCAAGCTGTCAGCAAGCATCAGCACTGAGAGCAAACAATGGAATCGACAGGGCAGATGTGCAAACACGCCTGACAGACAGCTCCTGCCACCTCACCCCCAACCTCAACACACCATAAATGAGAAACACAAAAAATCCACCCACCCAATGTGACACTGTAATGGAAAAGGGCTTCATTTACCCTGTTCACAGGTGATCCATGTTGACCAGACGCAAGCACACACAGCACAGTAAAGGGGCGAAAGAAAACGTTGACCAATAGGAGGCAGAGGACAAGAACACAGTCTGTCTCTGTATAACAGGTATGACGACAAAGAATCCATTCAGAGCTCCTCAATTGCATGGTGCCCCCTCAAAACTCAGAATGCATAAAGTTGAGGCTAGAAATGCTTTCATTTAAATTACAAACTATTACTATTACATTTATGCAAGGATAAAACATTTATACTAAACATATCAAGTCTGTCAGCAGTAATAATTAGAGCCTGACCAATGCTGGTCCAATCAAGTTGCTCATCGTATCTCTAATGTACAAATTATTTAAAAGCAATTCTGATTTGGAAGCATATCTGCACTGGTATTTTTTTTCTACAGCCATTTATGTCAAAGCAGCAATATAGGTGTCACTAACAATAAACATGAAATAATAGACGGACTAGTATGAACTAAACACAGACTGGAGGCCTGTGCTGTAAAGCAGGGTTTGGGGTTATCGAGGTAACTTCAGGTTTAAATCTGTTTTCAGAGCAACAGTTGTGGTTCCCTTGTACATCGCCAAGGTCACTTAAGCTGCACACTTAACCTGGGTAACCAGGTTATGTTCAAGATAAAAGATCAATGCATAAAAACACAGCCACCAATTAGTTCTCTTGGAAAATGGCAACAATCCTTTGCAGAATATCTCTGAGGAGGGTGAGAGTTTTTAGAGACACATGCTCAGACCCCCATACACCGATTCTTAGTGGAGCGCACTCCAGTCTTCTCTGCATAATTTCTTTCCTGTTGACAGAAAGACCTTTTCACACCATATTTTTCTATTGACCTTAGTATAGCAATATTAGCCTAAAGCAGAGACTGACAAAGCATTAAAGTCGTGTACATGTTGGCCCTACGAGAGCTGCTGTGAGTCTACTGTCTATTGTTTTAAATTATGTTTAGATTTGGGTTTTTTTACTCTAAAGAATGTTTAACACTGCCAGGGCTACAGCTGAAAGAATATGGTCACAACTGTCTTACATGCCGTAGAAATAAGTTACATCTGGGCAACACATTCATATATTTAAACACACAGCTGTAATTATAGACAGATCTCCTCATGTCTTAATGATGGAGCAGTGATTTTAACAAGCTGATGAACTGATGAACATGAACACAGTCAGCAGTACATTTTACCAGCTTTTCTTCCTGGTACTGGCTGCAGCCGCTGTGTTACTTTCAGCCTGTATTGTATTTTTGTATTCCTCATATTGGCTCAGGATTATAGTTTGTTCTTGTAAATGAACACCTCTCAGTGTTTGTGACTGGTCACCTGGTGCCAACACCGGCCCTTTTATGTGAACATGCTCATAGTCAAGTTCAGAAGTCCTGGGTTGATTTAAGGAGTTAGTGATGAGCTTTGTGTGACCGCTTAGTGGTTGTTAGGCTTAGTGAAGCCACATTACAATAAAGATATCCTGGGTGTGTTGAATCTGCTTCATAGTGCAGGCCTGTAGTCCATTCATTTGGTGAACCTTTATTAATTATTAGTTATTTATTTTTGCAGTTTGACAAAACGACAAAGCTACGAGCTTACAGAGGGATATAAAGAGAATGCCAAGTTAAACCAGTGACCTTTAATGACCCCAGCCTTCCTGTCTTGAGGGCAGCTAAAGGTCTGAAGTGTTGGTCAGAGTATAAGTAGTTATGATGAGCACATGTTTCAAGATGTGGGGTTTGGTAGAAAGACCTTTATGATGAATGAACACTCCTGTACTGTTAAGCAACCAGGCACTGATGTTCTTTTCAGTCTTTGTCTTTAAAACAAAAAGTGCCCCTAATTCAAATACACTGTATGTGGTTTCAGTTCGTCCAAATTAAACAAAATACAGTTTATGTAAGTATGTAAATAAACGTGGCCGGCTTGTGGAAAGCAAAGAATCATTGTACATCCCTATTGATGCGACACCAATGACGGAACAGACCTCTCAGCTCCAGCAGCACCCCATCGAAACAACAAATAAAAGCTGTTACAACACACATTTCACTGGGTGTGAAAGACCTATACTGTTCAATGCAAATCATAAAGCAATGAGAAGCACAGAGAAGAACCAAGAACGTCAAACCTATCAGCACCGCTTCATAATAACCAAGCTGTTCAAATAATATTTGCCAACTGAAAACAACGTTGAGTAAACAGAAATCTCATTAAAAAAAAAAAAAAAAAAACCTGTCTCTTTGAGACATATTCAAAACTGATTTTCCATTGTGTATGAAACCAAAAAAAACAAAAAGCAGCGATATGCAGCTGGAAGGTAGAGATTTTAAACCAGCAATGAAACGCCTGTTGAACATAGTCCAAGGGCCCTCAGTGACTACAGCAGGTTGAGAAGACAGACACATGGTGCAGTAAAAAGCAGGAGCTCATACTGGTTAAAATGAGGGACTATTCAAATGGCATAAAAGCTATTCACATCCGCAAGACAAGCAAATGTTTTAATAAAAGAAGCCAGGGAAGCTCGTATCTGGCATTTATCTGGGGAAAAAGGCACAGAAAGACAGCGAAATGACCTTTTCCAGATGTTATAGCCTTTAATCCTTACTACAGAGTCCTGCTGGGGACATGTAGACTGGAGAAGTCTGATAAATCAGGCTCAAATGCCACCGTGAATCTGCATTTGTATGCATATATTAACAAAAAAGGGATACAAGTGCTTTGAAGTGTCTCCACTTGGAGAGGGCTGTGCTGATGGCTGTACCGGTCGAGTGACGAGGGAAACGGTTCACCCGTCCGTTAGTTATTGCAAAGCTGACTGCACCTTTAACTCTCCACAGGGAGGCTCAGTTTAATCAGTCCTGTGGGAAGGTTGTATATACATGCTGTGTGAGTCAAAGATATGCAACGACAAACTTCTTTTTGTTGTTGTCATTGTTAAGCACAAAGCAAACCAGAAGATCCATGATTGCTCAATCAAGTTCTGCACCTTGACATGTCAATATACTTAAAATACTTCATTAATGTGTCTCATATCAACATGTTCCATTGCCGATTACAATTTTGCATACCAAAAATGAAATGTGATGTACTGTTGCACATTAAACAAGCCAAAGGTATTTAAAGTAATTAAAACTAGCCCCATTATGACCAGCTACAACAGTGAAATGGTGCTAATATGGTTTGGCACCAATATGAATTTAATAAATACAGGATAATCACACAGGGATAAATTTCTGTCATACAGACTGAAATAATGCATATTAAGGCCTTTGACTGTCAGCATTTTATAAAATAGTAATTTGAACAGTGACGTCCTCTGTTCTTTATCTCTACAAGACAAACAGGACTGCATCTTTACATTATTTTTGCAAGCAAGTGAATAGTTGTTAGATCTATAAACCTAAAAAACAAAATAAACTGTAAAAAAAAATTTTTTTAAAGAAATAAAATAAAAAAAGTTAGAACTTTTTGGAGCCCAAAGAGACATCATCAAATGCCTTAATTTGTCTGATCAGCACATCTTTAATGTACAAACCTGGAAGACAAGGAAAATCAGGACATTCTCAGCATCCAATCAAATGTTTCTCTCAGTTTCCCTAAAATGACCTACAAAATCAACGACTATCAAAACAGTTTTCCTACAATCAATTAATCAATGAACTGACTCAGTGTTGCAGCTAAAGGCGCAACACGCCCCAAACATTCTGAATAAAGGTTGTATTTACCCATATTACACAGTAGCTGTCAAATGTCACACAAGCAATGACAGAAAGTCACAGTTAGAACAGACTGATTAGGCCAGCATTCTGGTGTGTCGGGGTGGTATATAATTTATCACTGTTATTATCAGTTGACTAATATAAAGGCTACAGTGGCAGACTTCTTCTCTGTACTATTATTTAATCTAGAATATCATGATCCAATACATGACTACTAGATCTACAAAAACACGAGAATCAACATCCCTATGATACACTGCCTGTGGTTTTAATTTGAAATCTCCTAAACCTGCAATTTAGATTTAAGTGTTACATTTTATAACAAATTAAATCTGACAAATAAACAAATGTGCATCATTTAAATTTGCATTTGCAGAATGTTAAGTCACACCTCCGAAACTATTAAAAAAGAAACCTGGGGCAGCTATTGTGTAAATACTGTTTTTGAAGGAGAGAAATGGAAGACATGGTGGTTAGTTCTAATATTTCACTGCCCCCTGCTGGACGAGGAATCAACTCCTCCAACTCCACAGTCATTAAACATAACACGAAAACGGTACAGGCCAATTACTGTTCCACACAATACAAATAATCTTTGGGCCATTGCAAATGTCATTCAGAAGTGTGTGGCAAGGATAGCGGCATCAGCCTTTGCTGGAGCCAGAGCCGGTAATTAGGACTGACATTTCCCTCTAAAACGGTCATTAGTCACTTCCAAACAAGCCTGATGTGATAACTGTAATATCTCTAAATTGCAGCAATTAGAAAAGGTTTGCCAGAGGGGCCTGAAAATTTTCTTTGCCGCTCAAAATGTCAACAACGGAATAATCTCATCAGTGCAAGGAAGATGAAAATAAGCTTATATTAATGTGTCAGTATGACAAGGTGTCCAATATGCAGCATCTGCAGAGGAAGCATTTGTTACAAATCTGAGTGCTGGAAAAGCTCCGTTTTTAAACACAGTTTTGAGGCTCTGTTGTTGGAAACAGAATTGTTCCAGATTAATCATGCATTTATTGACATAACTTGGTATTACAATTTTCACCAATACATATTTACTGCTGCACAACTGCTCAAGCAGCTGGAACATCACATCTCTTTGGTTATCTCAGTCCTCTGGCCACAAGTGTGAAGAAATCAAACCAATTCATTGCTTGTTAAAACAGCCTCAAGACACAGTTTATGGATGCTGGGACCGCTCCTTATAGGATGGTGAAGCAGCACCCTCTGCTGTTTGGATAGTGGACTGCAGCTGGTGAGTGTAAAGGCTCAGAATGAAGAAGATCAGTCAGGTACTCTCTCTTGAAATGTATGTAGGACTGCATGGACAGTTGTTACAGTCAGGTCCCACCAAATTCTGATATTGGACGAGGGTTTCTATCAGCAATCTCACTGTTTATAGATTTTTGTGTGGTGAGGAAAATGTTGTGATGTCAAAAGACGTTTTACTTTGAATATTTCTAAAAACCTGTTGGAATAACAAAAAGCACACATCGGTGACTTTTTTGTAGCTTAAGTACTGAGATGAGACAGATCTAGTAACATATCCAAGGCAGAAGTAAAACAAGAAACAGTGGCTAAACATTTCTTATTTTTTATTTTTCCTGTCTCGTATATGTGTACCTCTGTTGAATGCTGCTATCAACAATGTGAATTTCTCCACTGTGAGATAAATAAAGGCATATCTTATCTTATCTTATCTTATCTTATCTAAACAGCTCCTGGCTGTACAGAGTGAGCACACTACACACCCCATCAGTCAATCGAGTGTGGTGCTGGTGCATCTGACACATCAGCCAGTCTCGTTCCTTAGATGTATCAATACCAAATCAGCATTATGTTCTAATTTTACCTGAAATACACAGATTCCATATCCCAGTATTTGGACTTTTTGGTCATTTCTGACCTGTGTGATATGCTTTGTGTGGCACAGTGTTCATGCAGAACAAATCTATTTTCCTGCACTTGAAGCATAATTTAGTGTACAACAGTGCTAAGCCAGAGGAACCAGAGGAAAAACTAGGATGGAAGGTTAAAAGGAAAAAAATAAAAATAAAAAACCCACCCGTTTGATGGAGCTGCGGGTCTTCTCCTTCCACTGGTGGCTGCTCAGCTCCAGAGTGCAGTGAACATAGGTTTCTCTGTCATAGGAGCCCAGGATGAAGAGTCTGCAGGGGGACACACAGGACAGGTGAGAACGACAGCAACTGTGATTAAGGCATTTAGAAGCACTAATAAAGTGAAATCTGTCAAATCCTTGTGTTTCTTGTCCCAAAGAGATGTCTTAAAAGCGATGGGAATATTTGATGTAATGCATTATGTTGCACCAATCATTTGAAACCAATCTGATGAGTCATTTGGATTGTTTGGTTACTGACCATCAAATTTGTTCAAACCACAGAACATTGTTTGTTGCATATTTATTAACAACTTTAACCAATTTCAAAAAAAAAAAAAATCCAAACACATACACTTGGTTATCACATTAAGTACAACTACATGCAGTCTAACACAACTTCCCTGCAATAAATCCTCCCTTCATGACGATTCTAATGTTCACTTGTTAAAACTGTCAACAGTCTGGTTATTTTGGAGGATTTCTTTCTGTTGTTTTGCTTGCCCTCGCTGAACATTGGCTGGACAAAGTAAATAAAATGCACTAAGTAAAATCATGAAAGTAACCACAGAATTTAAACCTTCTCTACAAAAGTTCAAATACTGAACATTAGAAACATGATTTATTGGTGGATTTATTGCAGGATGGTTCTGTGCTGATGAACTTGACCGCTGAATTAATTACTTCAGCTCTAATTATCCACTACCAATTATTCCACATTAACCCACTGTTGTATAGAAATATTATTGCATATCTGTGTACCGGAAAGCCAAGATGACATCAACACATTTGTGGCTGCTACTGCCCCCTGCTGTGCTGAGGCAATTATTCCATTAGGGGAATCTCCTCTCATGAGAAGCTGCTGCACAACTTCACAAGGATCTGAATACAGTATACTTTTACGGAAACCATAATGATTCAGGAAAAGCATCACCAGTGCGAGGCATGTTGTTGTTCTCCCTTAAATGGCGCTGACTCCTTTGCTGGATCTCCAATGAGGTTCTAAATGCTTCCCCCTTCTGGACATTTATGGTGTACTACACCTGATGTGCCTTACACATAAAACCTCAAAAAAAATCAATGAGGCGTACTCAAATTGCACAGGGAGAAAAGTGCCTCAAAACATGTCTGTAGGGAATAAGTGATATAAGAGGGCAGACAGAGAAGAGAGACTGGATGATTATAATGGGCAGGATATGAATTATTAATAGATGAGCCTGATCCGATCATCCTGTGGTCTATCACACACACACGCACACAAACACACACCTGTGCCTGTGACAGACCTCTCCATCAGAGCAAGCCTGAGCTTATGGGTTTGATTCTTTGACAATTAAAATTTAAACATGCAAGCTGCTGTTTCTTTCAGAATGGAGAGACCAGTGAGGGAGAGTGTGGTTTTGTCCAATACAATGGCACTTGTTGACTCTATAGGATTTAAAGATATAATGGCAACTAGCACTTAAATGACATGGAAACTAAAAAAAAAAAAAAGAGTTAAGTTGCCATTCTTTAATGGGGGTTTCACTTGTGCAGGATTCATAAAGTGGCCCATTCTGTTAGATAAACTGCTTTTTGAAATGCTGTTCGATCAAAAAGTCTGTAACAATCACAGAAATGGGAGATGCCAGATGCCAGCTAGCTTCTGTGTAAAGCACTGCATGCAGTCAGTTATCACGTAGGGGCTTAATGCTGATCAAAACTCACAGTTGGTATGAAACTCGGTTTCAGTCATGGTTCGGCTCGTTTTCAGTACATTAGAGAAAGCAACAACAACAAAAACACTGAAAAAAACAAACTAACTGACCACATTTTTTATTTTAAAGATATATTTTTGGGCTTTTCCACCTTTAATGACAGTTGACAGTGAAGACAGACAGAGAAATGTGGGGAAATGATATGCAGCAAATGAGCCGCGGGCTGGAATCGAACCACGGCTGCTGCACTGGGGACTATAGCCCCTGTACATGGGTCACCCGCCCTACCTGTTGAGCTATCCAGCCACCCAACTGACCACATTTCTTTGTGAAACAGAAAGAAATGTTTATTCTCAAGTGTAAAGTACATAAAATAAAACTGTCCATGAGGACAAGTGCAACATACTCACTTACTTAAATGAACCACTTGTCTCTCGTTTTGTCAATAGCTGCTGAGATGTAAGTGCCAATTGCTTTGGTAATGTTTTTGGTTCCCTCTACTTTTGGACTCTACACAGACTGCCTAAAAGCATCAGGGATAAGTAGTTAGATTCCAGTTTTTTGTTTGTTTGCTTGTCTGTTTTATTTTTTTTGCCAAGCTCTGGTGATTGGCACATCTGAGTGATGCCACTGAATATGCATTAACATTTCTGATGTGTTTCTGCACTCATACTGACACACCAACCTCAGTCGATCCACGCTCACTCTCTCACCCTGTTGGAGGTCACTGGGAAACTGAAATTTTCCCACAATGCTAATTTAAAAGAGGCAGGCAGGTCTTCTGGCTGCTGTGTGCTATTTTGTACTTACCATAGCGTGACTCACTCAGTCAGATAAAAACCAGATTAAGCAGAGCTTCGCATGGCATGCTGCTAGCCTGCCAGCAGCTCACAGGTTAAGGTTTCCAGGTGAAATTCATGGTTTTGAAACTTGGTTCTGCATTACATTCTTTGTGCTGTATAATATCCATACATACAACTGCACACACTGAAAACTCCAGACTTGACTTGTTTTTCACTAAGCTTTACAAACTATCCTCTAAATCCACTAAATTCTTCATGTCAACAAATTGTCAATGTGTTTATAAGTAAAATTAAAAGGATATATGACTGAAAATGCATTCTATTTCTATTCTTTTATATTCTTAACAGGCAAATAGCCATCTAATAAATGCTTTGCATTTTTCCGGAAAATTGATCTGCATATATCTACTGGCCAAATGATGTGGATAAAATACCATTAACATTCCATTAAAATGAAAGGGAGTGGGAATTCTGGCACAGGAGGTTCTGGCATCAGAAAAGACAGGCTGGCTCAGCTTTTGCTGACACACAATGTGACGTCATCCTGCAAGAGGCAGCTTTAACCGTTTGCATGCATGAAAGAACACATTAGATTATATTAGAGGATTAAATGATTGTCCTTGTGATTGTTCTCCAAAATTGTAAGATTCTGCCTTCCACCATCATGGGCATACCGTAAAAACAGAAGTCTAGATTGTTGCTGCAAAGCACACAGCTGCCTAAAATATCACTGCGTGACAACACATTAAGTTTTCACAAAATGACACAAATGGACGCAGCACAAAGCAGGAATCACAGCCTCAGATCAGAGTACACAGCAGGATGTGAACAGGGGCGTTGAGATAAATAAGGTGTTTGGGGAGTTACAGCAGGAATTAAAGTGTCTCACCTGCTACATTCAATAAGGGTGACTCTGAGTCTGCCTTCCACCAGCCTGCTGTCCTGGACTGACAGATCCAAATCACAGGTCGAACCCAGTGGAGGCTGCACTTGGAACGGGAAGAAGGGCTTATATCTGGAGAGAGAAACAGAAGCATCAATTGAATCTCTTAAAAACAACCAGCTAATGTAACTGCATTTCCACAGATGACTCTCAGAAAAAAAGAAACATAACTCATCAACCTTTAAAAAAAGAATCCACAATTCAATACTACCTTGAATACAATTGGTCAGATGTTGACAACAAATGAAGTTAATGGGATTTTGAAAACCTGTCAAGCAGCTTTGAGCGGTATGAACTGACTGACAATGTGAAACGTGTCAGCTGTGGTTGGAATGATGTGTAAAATATGTAACCAGTATGCAGAGTCACAGTGCTGGTCAGACTGGGAGTACATGTGTTGGGTGTGGTGCCTGAAAGAGAACTGGTTCTCTGAGTGCAGAGGCCTTAATTAAAATAGTCAATGTAATGTAAAGGCGTCATGTCTGAGAGCACACACTCATCCTTTGCCACTCTGGGCTGGTGCTGCTGTTGTTGGCCCGAGGCTCCTGCTGGTCTAAATAGTGGACTTTGTTCAGGCAAATCCTCCACATGAATGATGAAACTAACATCTGTTCATACAACAAGTGATGAATACAGTCACAAACAAGGGTTTTGTCAAACAGTCAATTTTCCCAAAAAGGAAAGAAATACACTCAAATTGACAAAACTAAAGCATGTGCAATATTTTTTGTGAATCTTTCTCTCTGGCTCTGAACCAGACAATGTCCATACTGCCTGACTCATACGCAGTTCTAAAACAAACCTCTTGCATGGGCAGGTTTTTTTGGAGGTGCATCCCCACTGGCTGCTGAGTTTTGAGAGTTCTCTTCTGAAATTCAGAAGTTCCAACTATGAAAAGACAGTGTTTCCTGCTAGATGGAGTTGTTGATGGAGGTGAAGCACATGTGTGAATTTTGATATATTTAGCTTTTGTGCTCTCACAATTGCGCCGTGCCACGAGGTGTCTTTGTGTTTGATAAAAACCCAGAAGGGCTCCTGAGGCCTCAGTGCACACAGTACATATGTGCACAGCAATGACCAGGGGAAATGTCTGTCCAGCTTACATATGAGGTGTCAAATATTCAGGAAAATACATTTTTATTGAACATAATTCAAGCATAATCTTTAACCATTTTTGACATTTATTGAACAACAAATATATTGTCAACAACCACCCATATACAGAAAAATCACATAACACAAATGTGCCTTCAACCCATGTACCTTCTCTTCTCTTCATCACAATCCTCCCCTTCACCCATCATTCACACCACAGTCCTTCCCAGCCTTTTTACCGTCTGCCCTCCATCTCAGTCCATTCCATACCATACCCTTCCTCACACAGTCTCAGAGGTGGCACAGCTGGCATCTGGTTGACAGCAACCAATCTTTCAATGCCTCAAAATGTTATTTCAAATTACAGCAGACTGAAATATAATTCCAAACATGTCAAACTATTTAATCATGCTGCATGAAGGGGTTTGGGATTAATGTCTATTTTTGTGGAACACGGCATGAAGATGCAAACTGGTTTAGAGGCAATCACTCTAAAACAAGGACACTAACATCCATCCATTATCTATACACCGCTTAATCCTCATTAGGGTCACAGTGGGGCTGGAGCCTATCCCAGCTGACTCAGGGCGAAGGCAGGGGACACCCTGGACAGGTCACCAGTCTATCACAGGGCTACACTGAGACAACCAAGCACACTCACATTCACACCTACGGACAATTTAGAATCACCAATTAACCTCAACATGTTTTAGGACTGTGTGGGAGGAAGCCGGAGAACCCGGAGAGAACCCACGCTGCACGGGGAGAACATGCAAACTCCATGCAGAAAGATCCTGGTGTCCTCACTGGAAAGCCAACTGGTGACCTTCTTGCTGCGAGGCAACGATGCTAACCACTGCACCTTGCAGCCCAAGACATTAACAGAGAGGTCAAATGCAGTGACCTCATACAGCATCATATTGTTTCCTGTGGATGATGGCAAGTCTCATCATTTTCCATTCATTGCTTTCATTTCATTGGTGGTAAGACGTTTGTTCAGATTTTTTTGGCAGCTACAATTATTGGGTACTCATGAATACCCTACAGAAACAAAAAGTGTCCGTCAATTAAAAGCTTGCATACATATTGTATGTATGGACAATCAATGTGATTCAAATAGAGCCAGTAACTCCAGGGGTATTAAGCCTGGACTGTTCTCCCATATGGGCGTGCATACAGACAGCTGGACACACCACAGACGCATAATGGTTTTAACTTATACCACTTTGCAGTCAACACAAATGTGCAAATCTATCATGTCCCCACCTCCCTCTCCCCTCATCCTCCCCACTGGCTGCACTTTGAGCACACCAGCTCATCTACAGCTCTGATTAAACACCGTTAAGCCACTCTGCACACCACAGTGGCAAGTTGCAATATTGGATGGATTTAGCCATAAATGTCCGCCCAGAGCTAAAACAAATACTGAGAATGTGCGATTTCTGGAGAAACTGCAAGTTTGATTGCAGAGCAGCTGCTTTAGCTTGTACAGATCAGTACATGTGCAGAAGGAATCTGGTATCAAACTTGTGACCACTGTCACCACACCATGTTCTATCCTGTTTTATATTCTGCTCATAGACCAAAAAAGACTGCATCAGCACTATTTAGTCATTTGATCTGTCTTAGTCAGAGGAAATGCAACACATGCATCAATTGAGGGAGTGACACAAAACAACATGACAAGCGTTTGACTGCTCTTAAGGAAATCTGAGGATCTAAGGAAATTTGAAAGACAGAAAGGATATCAACTTCATCCAGTTTTCTGAATGGATGACACAGAGACAGTAAATCTACTCAGAGCTATAACTGGACACCGCTGCTACAAATAACAACTTCACATTTTGTCAATGAATAGGTGTGTTTACGTGAAGAATTCTGTTTTTTAGTTGTGATTTTCAGTTAGAGTTTGAGCTGCTGAGCACTATTTATAGCATGCATCCACATTCCAGACATGAAATAAAATATTGCAAACTGAAAAATTCAGAGGATCGAGCGAAAGTCAGTGTGCAGTTTCTATTGCAGTGAATGACAGCTTGACAGTGACTGTTCAGTTCATCAGTTCAGGCTTACCTCAAAAATACAAAAGCTAATTTAAGTTAGATTTTAACACTGTGAGAAAGAACATCCTTGTGGCTACATTTCAATGTCAATTATGTGCTTATAGGGATAAATTTGTGCATGTTTGAGCAGGTTTTCTGAATCTCCAAATACCACTGCTCTCCCTGTTAGCAGGTCACATGACACACTGATAAAATCTCAGAACTTTGACATTCATTTTAGGGCACATGTGTTCAAAACTAAACATGTTTAACAAAAGAAAACTCATATATTAAAAGATCAAAGCCTTGGGAAGTCTTTAAAAAGGTTTGTAGGTGCCTGTAAGTCCAAGTAGTAAGCTTTGAAAGCAGACAATGATCAAAAAAAGTCTGGTTTCCCATAGGAGCAAAGATCAGTTTAATGAGCGTGTATTGTGTCTTCAGGTGGTGCATTGGCAACCTGCTATCAATTTGTCTGGTTAAAGTTCAGGAATTATACACACATTCAAGTCATTAACATCATCAAGCATCACCTGTTACCATAAAACTGACTCAGCCCAGTTCAATAATCAGCAGCCATTCTTACTAAAGTCCCTTCCCCATGCAGCATGTGTCTTCTCTTTCTTTTCATTCGACCTACGGCGTGACAGTTGATATATCTGATCTGTCTGTGATGCAAACTACACTGCAGAACTATTTACTTGCTGTGACACTGCAAAAAGAGGTGAAAGGCACATTATAGAGCCGCTGATAGCTGTTTTTAAACGATAGTACGACTTCCAGCTCCAGGCAATTACAGTTGTGCTGTTTTACAAACCTCATCATCTCTCACTCCTGGGCCATCAGCCAAAACAACACCTCGACTACAGTGACAGTCCAATCAATGCATGCAGAGGTCTCCTCCTGTCTGTGCTACAAACAGCCAGCTAAAAGGGAACCTGAACGCCTCTAAAATGGCCTGCTGTGTGCAGGAGTGCTATCCTCCTTCCCCTTCTAACAGGAAATGACAGAAAAAAGAGGTTAAAGTGAGGTGTCAGCATACATCTGTACAGTAATTGTATAACAAACAACCGATAGGACTGAGGGCTGCACCATGAAGAAAGTTTGACATAGCCTGGCTTTCTTCGTGGTAAGGCAGCTCAACAAAGCTCCAGGCAGATATAAGGCATCATGATGGTAGTTGTCAATTTTCTTTGTCAACCAGATGTTCTGCTTTAGATTCTCTGTGTGCATTCACATAAAATTGGCCATTTAACGCATCATGTGACTCTCTTTCTGCAAAAAATAGACTGATGCTGTCCCACCTACTTCAGTCAACAGGTTGTTTTAATGTAGATCTACAAGGAATATCGCAATTTATGATGGTGAAAAAGGGCTGCACGGTGGCTTGGTTGTTAGCACCATTGTTTTAACGGAAAAAAGTGTTGCTACTGCAAATGATGCAAGACAGCAATGCTAACAGAAAATTGTTAAACGCGCATATTTATTTTAACAATCAATTCAGCTGCTTATTTCTAACTGACAGCTGCACATTAAACCTGTAAAACTTCCAACTTCATATACTTAAAACATGATGTTGTGTTGAAGTGCGTTTAGGTCTGACACTGTCCCATAATGCAGGATATCACTTTAATTTTTGGCCAAATCAAAGCAATACCAATGTTACTGACTGAGTATCTTCTGTAATAAATACCAGCAGAATATCCATTTTCTAATCTGTGTTCCATCAGCTGCAGTACAAGCAGTTTAAACAGACCAAACACAAAAGCACACTTATGTGATTTCTGCATCACCAGCTGAATACATGCCGGGTTCCCATGGCGACACAATGCAGTATGTTAGCATGTTAAAGAATAGCACTAACTAAAGATTTTTAACAAAGTTTGGCATTTAAGTTTGTGTTATTCTAGCCTTGCTTAACCAGTGCATTCTGTTGGGCATATTGGTCTGGCTGCATTTCATTATCATTCTGCCAAAGAAAGAAGCTCTGCCTTGTTTGTATTTCTTTAAGCCAAGCATCGTTATTTTGGGCAGAGCTACGAAAACGATGTGCTCACTGTCTCCTGAATATAGTGATGGCTGGAAGTGTTTTAGTAGAACATTTGCACGCAGGGAGACAAGCACTGTAAATAAAATGGATACTTCACTGGACAAAAAAAACCCAGCATGGCTGCTTTACTGCTTTTCAGTGCAGTAGACTGGGTAGGTTGCTGCCCAGCGGTTGTTGTTTCCTGTAGCAAAGTGGGCAGTATCTGGGCTGGGTCATGGACAGGAACACTGAACCATATCTGTATATGTTTATGTGAAATGTGTACAGGCTGTAAAAACAAATCTCTCTCGAGACAATAAAGTCACATCTATGTATATTTTTCTTGTATTTCTCATCATGAGTATGTAAATAATTTAAACCTACTTATTGGTTTTCAATGAAGGTTTCAGTTTTTGCTTGAAAATTCTGCAACAGTCATCACTGGAGGCAAAAGTCTGCTCACAACGGGGAAAAATACAGCAGCTGTTACTTTGGAGAGCCGACATTTGCCTTAAACAGACCCCAAAATAAAATAAAAAAACTCCAAAACATTAAGGCACTCTACTTCCACTATCAGAGGGCTTTTAAAAACTGGGACATCCTCGGATCAAAAGTGCTTTGTCTGACCGAGTGTATGTGAAAAAGATAAAGATGATGCTGGCGTCTGTGGTACAACCTACCTAACCCTAACATTTCTGATTCAGTGTGCATTTACACTGCTTGAAGAGTCAAGCACACAGGTAATATGAGACTGTCATTGTTATGTTGTGACGACATAGAAGGAAAAACTGCACCAGCTAAGTGCATCATAAATAGTATGTAGAAAATACTTTATAGGTAGGTTGCATTATCTAGAGAGAATATGTTTAGTGTTTTTGAATAATGCAGAAATTAATAATCAGATGGTGTTTAATACATATTTGGCCAAAACTCTTCGATAAGAGACTGAATGAGTTCCATTTAGCTGCTTCGTTTCATGGCCCCGTCTTGTGCATGCGGCCTCTTTGCCAAGCTGTCGTTATTCTTTGGGACAGGCCTGTGTAGATTCGAGGTCATGGTAATCCTAAGTAGTAAGGATTTGAGAGAATGGAAACTAATTAAAAATGTACATAGCAAAATTTCCTGTGGGCATTTGCTTGGGTTTCAGTGTATATGATGAAAAAGTGAGACTACAATGTGCTACAGACCACCAAATCTGGGCTTCTACAGCTTAAATGTTTCTCTGGGCAGAGGGGTGATGTCCCAAAACCCCCCACACCTACGCTTCCCCACTAGCTGGCGACTGAAGCTCGTTCCTCCCTTTCCTTTCTCCTGACAGACTTGGCTTTGAAAGCAGTATTCCCCCATAGCAAGAGTTGTGACTTTACATGTTTGCTGTAATGCTGGATTACCTCCAGTGGGCCGTGGTCCCAGCCCTCCCCTCCACTGAACAACCATCTGTGCCATTCAGCAAATCCCAAGGTCCAGCTTTCATTCTCTGAGGCTGATCTTCATTACATCATCTCATCACACTCACTCACTGCGTGATTGTGGATGATACGCCCTCTCACGCACGTTTAGAGTTCCTGTTTGCTGCAGTATTCTCCCACACATCTCAAAGGCAGTGAGACTGTGGCAGAAAAAGACATGTTTAACACTCCTATGCCTAACTTCCTGGATTCTGGGCTCTCCCAAGAATAAACAATGAATCCTTTCATTCTCTCCTGACACATGCAGTTCTACTAAATGCTTATGAAAAAGCGGACTTTGGACAATAACTGCTCAAAAGTCATGGGTTTTATGAGTAAAATGACAAGCCTGCTTTGGCAGAAGGCAACCGGCTTTCTCTTTTTGGTTTTTGAAAATATTGCACTCCTCATCCAGAGGCTTCTTCAGTTCTCACTGACTTACTGAGAGTCCTAGAAACACATTCTCACCCCTTAATACTAACTTGTATGAGGGGTGAAATGCTTTAGAGAACAAAACAGAGAGGTCCAGTTGTCTTCTGACTGAGAATCTACAAACATCAAGTTTCCTGCAGTTTTATTGGTAGGAGAGATGCACTGTGTCGTGTGACAAAAGTGCCCTCACTAACACCAGAAGAACTTTTTACATTTTCATGAAAGGAAACTGACAAGAGCTCCTACACAGTCAATGTCACAAACCCGACAGCAGGCACCGCTTTCACCGAAAACAGCACCGAAAGAGGTTATAGGAGAAAGGTTTGTGTAGTCGGAACACACTCATAGGTTTGACCTGCCCTCAAACAGCCCACAAGCTCCTGCAGTGTAAAAAGACTTGTGATATATTGATTGTGATTTTTATTGTCACCACAAAAACACCATATACTGATATAACGTTTAAGTCTATACCACCTGCTCTTAGGTGCTTTTTACTGTTTTCTTAAGTTTCAATTATTTGATAAAATAATCATTAGATTGACCATCTTCTGAAATCATTTTTAGGCACTGCCCTCATATTGTTTACAATCGCAAAATGGAAAAGTAGAAAATCCACACATATGAGAAGCAACAAATCAAAGGTTACCTTTAAAAAAAATGACTGGATCTATTATGAAGGTTGTGTCTTCATTTTCTGTTAATTGATTAATTACTTAATTTACTGACCTAACTTGACTTAGAGCAGCACATTGTAATCATGAAAAGTACCTTCCACCTGCACTGAACAAAGAAAAATCATTATCTTTAACAGCTAAAGCTGCAATGCTGCAAATCAGGACTTTTCTTGTGTTCTTACACTGTTAATAACACAGCTGTTTGGATTATATATGGCAGTAGAGACGTATATAAACAGAACTTTCAGAATTGTGCAGCCATTCTCAACTTCTACATACTATGATGCAATCAGCAGCCAGAGCCGATTAGCACATCTCTCAGTAGAATGTACAAGGTCAAGTGGACAAAGAGAGAGAAGGAACTGAGTGTGAAACGCTGCACACTGTATGGTGACAACAGATAGGAAAGAACAGAATCAGCCCATCTTCCCCCTTCTATCCAAGTGTGGGCGCCTCGTCAGGACTCATTCAAGTCAGGTTCACATCAGCTGTGAGAAAACACACTGGTCTTGTTGTCAGTCGCTTTCAGAAGGCCAAGGCTTCTCTCCAGAGGACAGCTGGGACTTGAGTGAGTCTGGGCTGTATTAGACAAGCTTAATTACAAAATGCCTCAAGTTTGTGCTAATCTGGCCACTGGAATTTCAGCACTGCCTGTCACCAATATGTCCAGTGCCTGTCAAGATTCATCTCCTCCTGTTTTTGACTTGGTGAGTAACCACAGTCAAACGAGGATCTAACAACTTAAGCGTCTGTTTCTCGAGTTTTGCTTTCTCACTCAGAGACTTTGTTCTTCCCTTTTTCACACTGTCTCTCTCACTTCTTTAAACTAAACCTCATGATTGTCAACAAAAACTGTGTCCCATTTGGACTTAATATGAAGCTAGCTTTTGATTCACTGATTCTGATCTGTCAGTTAAGAGAAACCTAAATGACAATAGGGAACAAGCAGTTTCCTGATCCACCTATCATTATGGAACTCACTTTAAGATTTGGGAAATCTTCATTTTATCTGTAAAACAATACATAAATGTTGATTCCACCCCTTTTTGCCCCAGACCATATCAGACCACATGTAGAGCAAAAGCCATTGTGTCTCAACTTCTCAGGTCTAGACTCAGGAGGAGGGTTTTTAAAGACAGTTTAATACTGTGTCTGATGTGTGAAAACCTTTGAGACCAAGTTTTTGATTTAGGCTACAGATGTCAGGAGAACTTTAGAACTTTCTGTATTTCTATGGCTTATGAAGGTACCACAGACGCTTTAGGTTTTAGAGATACTGGACAGTAACAACAACACGCAGAACAGCAGCAGCAGAAGCAGCAACACGCCTGCTTAAGACCTGTGGGAAAATAAAAACACACCGAGTTGTGCATGGAGACACTCTGACAGTTTGAGTCAGATGATCAGGGTCTGTTGACAACCAAAAGTCCAAACGTAGACGGTGACACAGAGCGTTTGGTGCAAACGCAGACGACATCTCAGGCTTATGGAAGCAGCTCAGAGACAGACATCCGGATCTGTACGTAGAATTCAACGTGAGACAGCTTCAGTTGTCACTTTATACAAACAGCTTGTCATGACAATGTTTACATTCTGAAATGCCACCGTTTCTGCAACTGTTTGTGAACTGCAACACCTGCATCTGTTGTAAAAATGCTCCACCAACAGTGCTCACAAGGGTAAGGTGAGCTTGTTTCAGCTGTTGTAGCCATCGCTCACAATTTCTTCCTCTTATGTTTTATGATTGCCAGACATTATCACCACCTCCTGAACTGGATTAGAATGGGAATATGTTAGATCCAAAAATGTTAACCTCGCCCTATAGGATGCACACCTCAAGTTGTAGTTTTATTAACTATAGCTCATAACAGTAGCTGGGTGTGGCTCATAGTAGGCTACGTTCGTTACTGTTTGGTCCGTCAGCATATACTGTCATTCATGCATTTGTGTGTGTTTGCACATAATGTGCACAGAAATGTATACATTAGATAGATTTAGTATTTTGCTATCAAGACCTGTGGAAATTCAGTGGTACTGGCACTAACTACCCAATTTCTGGTATCATGACATCCCTAATGCCAGAGGCAGCGCACGCCGTCTTCACCAACATTCTGTGATTCAGACTGCATTCAAAAACCCACAACCTTGTGGGAGCTACTTTCAACTACAATCTAACTGAGCAAAAGACATCAACACTACACAACTACAACACAGTATCAACACTTTCTTGCAGGATGAAACCTTTGTTTTCATTACATTTGAACTACATCTGTTTTTACAGGGCTGGAATACTTGTCTACAGGTTACTCAGGTTTCCAGGGTACATGGGTCCTACAGCAGGAAACATCAGAAAGACAAACCATACACATCTATGACAAAGCTATTCAGAATATTAAATCATTTCCATGGCACTGACTATTGCTCAGTAAGGTATGGTCAATCATTAAAAAACAGAGAGAACACACCACCTGGCTAAAGCAGACCTTCCTTAGCCACCGTAGACACTGTGTCTCTGTATTATTAGCACCAGTGGCCTCTGTAGCCTGGGGAGCTACAGGGATCCAAAGCTCAGATGGGAGACAGGGTGCATATAGCAACTGTTGCCTGGGTGCTTCAGCACTAGCAGCCCAATGGCACACACGCAAAGAGAAAGCCACTGTTGAAAAAATCTCACATGACACTTGGACCAGCATTTGCTAGAAGGCATGTGAGAGACTGAAACAAAGGAGAAGGAGGCTCTGCAGTCTGTTGAGTTTTATGGCCTCTATGCATAAAATACACCAGCACAAAGACACCATTATAGAGCTGGAACAAATAAACAACCTGCACAAAGAAGAAATAAACATTCTGACCTGGGAGGAAATTTGCAAGTGAATACAGACTTTGCAACAAAACAAAATTATTGTGTGTTTAGACAGCCATGATGTTTCTGAAGTTTCAGGTTTTTGTGTTTGAGTAAATAAACAACATAAGTTCACAACCCTGGATCAGCTGTCATCCTGGTTTTGAAAATCGGGAAAATGTTAGTTGGAGTGCTGTCAAAAAAGTCTTCACACTGTGGTATTTAGGGCTACAGCTAATCATTGCTTTCATTAACAGTTAATTAGACAATTACTTTCTTAATTACATAAAACAAAAAGTTAAAAATGTTACAGCCAGATCTGACAATAACAAAAACACTATGAAGTTTCAGATTTAGGAAGCTGGAACTATCCTGTGTTTGTCATTCTTATTCAGGAAATGGCTGATATAATCAATATAACTGTGAAGAACGATCTGTATGCATCCTGTCCAGGTTTCTGGATGCTACCTGTAGAGGAACCAAGTGACGAGTGGAAAAGCCGAACTGTTTCTATGTGTACTTGAGCGGTTACAGAATGCTGGCTTCCCAACATGTACACATGTACACTGGAACAAGTTAAGCCAACAGCTTAACTTCATTGCCATTCATTTAGGGTTAGCAGTTACCATCAACCGGGCAAACTGCATGCAGTAATCAGTAACCAGGGGACCAATATCTATCACACATACAAGCATATGCAGAACCAGAACAGTTTCATGTCAACTTCACATCAGGAATTTAATTAGAACTGCAACAAATCATGTCCTATAAACACACTCACGGTGGATGGTGAGGTGAGGTCGCAAACAGGGTTGGGCCTAAGTTTCCATTTGCTAAGTAGGCTTCATTTAGATTCGGCTTATCAAGTCCTGAACACTTTTCATTCATGCTGGTGTATGAATAGTTGTTACTGTGTATAAAGCAGCGCTGATGTGTGTGCAGTGGCAGTGTGGGAGTGATGAGGTAGCCCTGGTTAGCCCTGGTTAGCCCTGGTTGGCCCTGGTTAGCCCTGAGTTAGCCCTGGTTAGCCTCAAAGCTAACAAAGGCTTTGGCCCAAGAGAAGTTCTCTCTGCTTCCTGAAAACAGTCTGGACAACAGAGCAAAGTCCAACAGAGTACTGAACCTACTGAATATCTGCTGTTTCCTGTCTGTTATCCTGCTCAGTCGTTACTGAGCTGCATACAGGAGGATACAGGAGGATGCTGTGGTAACATATGAACAGAAACTGTTTGTCTCTTCTTTGACAGTGAACACAACACGCAGACTTTCACTAACTATACTGCATATCAGGGCTCATTGCTGCCAATTGAAGTAACTTTACTCATTAAACTAACATTTCCGTCTTTATAGCATCATTTCAGTGCAACTGCAGCAATGTGCTGCTGCTGCTTCTAGTACACACCAGGAGAGACTCACTTCACACATCAGACCTAGTAGTCTACATCACCACCTCCATGAAAGGAGATTTACGGTCAGACTGTGGCTGTGAATCCTCGCTGCTTTAATTCAGTGTTTGTTTCCCTTTGTAGTCAGAAATAGGTTGTGAAGGAGAAAATACTGAGATCCATTACTCAAATAAAAGTACTACTACCACACTGTAAAAGTCATACAGTGAAGATGTTACTTAAAGTAAAAGTATCTCAATACAATCAGGAAAATGTACTATGGTAGTAAAAAGAAAGCAAAAGAATGTCTCAGGTGCTGGTTATACATAGCACAGTATGTTACATTATTATTATACATGCATTATTGTTGGAGCTGAACTTTACTGTTGACGAAATTCTGGCCAAATGCAACTCTAAGAAGCAGAATCATAAAGAACTAGAATCAGAATTGTTAAAATAAAAATGACAGCCAACCCTGGTCTCACATGACTCCATCAGTATCTGTTCACACAATGTAAAGGCCATATTAAGTTACATGTGGTTCATAGCATAGGTTGTATATGGCAACAAATGGCACAACAAGACTTACATTCACTGGAGATTATGATGGAGAACTTGGTCCCCTAAAAACACAGCTGTTCTACTGTGGGAGTACTACCAAGTACTATGTCTGAAATCAATTCTATGCAGTACCCAGAAACGTTTATGTTAAACATCCCAGTCTGACAGAGTTTTAGAAAAACTCAAAACAAACTTGGGAGTTTTTTCTTGAAAACAAGGTATTTGAATAAAAAAATATGAACTCAAGGGGAACTCCCTAGCTTTGCTGCAGACCTTTTATAACATGTTATGGTCCTCAAGGTAACGCTTTGCTGTCATGGAGAATGTCTCAATGGCAAGTAAGCACAAACAAAATCTATAACACAACTGCTGCTGATAAAAAACACTGTAAGATGCTCTTAAAACCTAAAAAAAAAATAGTCGCTTGATTTTTTGTTTATTTAGCTAGGTCATTATCGTCACACACCTGGAGCTATTCTAAGTGCACCCTTGGACACAGTTGAAGGATTGTGCTCTGAAATACATGAGGTGATAACTGCATGCTACATACAAACTTAAATTGGGTTTTATGTGTGCAGTATATTTACCATGGAACATGTACAAAGAAAAAAACAAAGAATACTTAAAAATTCCTGCATGTAGGCTGAATTTTTAAGTGTCGATTGAGCTACTGTCCTACACTACACTAGAGTCAACAGCACCACCAGCATGTGTGAAATAAGCGTATTACCACATCAGCCCCAGCAGCCTCTGTTTTTTTAAAACAAACATGTTGTTGACAACAATCATGTGGTCACTGCACTAAGCAATTTATGAAACGGAATCCTCCAAGCGGACTTATACTTCTATAAAACTAGGACAACAACTAAACCGATGCATATCTGCAGATGCCCATGTGTGCATCCACAAACGAGTACAACTATGACTCAAGTATGAGCAGAAAAGTATATTATGATACTAAACATAGAAAAAATGTCTCCTGTCATTGTTATAGAGTATGTTATATTATTTGAGTATTACTGATTACATAGGTCATATCTGGCTGCCCCACTCAGTCTCAGAGTTATTAAAATACAGACGATACCCAACCCAAGATATAACCAGCGTTTTTTGCAAAAACTGAACCACAACTATAAAACAGCAGTAAGCATCACAGCTGGCATTTCATATTTTATTTGAAAATGACATAAGGGCTTAGTGTTGTTGAGCACAGTTTTTGCAAGTTATTACACAGTCTTAAGCCAAAATATGCATCAAGCCCGCACTTCAATAAAATCTGCATAGCAAGTCTGTACAATCAAGTGAAACAATGATATTGAACATGAGCTAATCACTACCAATTTTAAAGCTCAATATTTTTAAACCACTCAGCACACCCACAGAACCCTGAAAATCCAAAGTGATGCAGCACATACATGTATGGTTTGTGCTCATAACTGCAAGGTCATCAAGCACTCTTTACACCAGATGATTAAAAATAATTAGACTGAAATGTGACGCTCTCCAGTGAAAAGCAGAAGGTTTGTCCAAACGGCCGCTGTAGAACCTCTTTCAAGGTGGCTTTTGAGGAAGAAAGTAGTGCCTGCTCCATGGTAGGTAGTTTTGAGCAGCCCTGAAAAACTGCTATGTGGGGCTCAATGCTGATTGGTAGATCTTGGAGATAACCAGAAGCACCATGTTTCTGCCCTCTTCATCTTCACCATTAGCAATGAAAAATGATCCCTGGGCTAACAAAACAAACCTTGCTTCCAACTTGCTCATAGAACTGAACTTCCATTCAATAAGTACTATTTGTTGTTGTTTTGTGTGATTGGACTAAATGTTGTGGTCAAAGCTGTTGAATCTACACCCCAAAAGAAGCGAAAAGGGCAGATTACAGTGTCTGAACCTGTAACACCTGTACGCAAATCATAGTGTGTGACATCGACAAATATCTTAATGTCCACAAGAATTCTCACCTTGACTCTTTAGTGTAGTTTTCAGTGTTTTCTAGCTGGTTTGAGTTTTTCTACTGTTGTTCCCATCTCTCTATGGTCACTTGGAGTCTCTGTGTAGTGATTTTGCATGTTCTGTGGTTTTATCTGGCTGTTCAGAGCCTCTTTGGGGTTGTTTTGTGTCTTAATTTGGTCATTTAGCATACGACTGTGGTTGTTTTGCATTGCTTTGGAGCCCATTGATTAACTTTTCAACAAGAAATGTAATCAGTCACTTGGTGTTTAAGGCTCTGGTCCAAGGGCTCCATACACTCTGCCAATACTCTTTCCATGTTACACTGGGACACATTCAGACTTAACCCCTGAGTTCTGTTAGTTCATCTATGCTTTCTTGACTTACGGGCATGGCTCTGGTGAGGACGTTAGTATTTTCAGGGTCTCCCTGCTGGTGGAGGAGCCCACAGCTGTTGGTGCACCGTGGTGTGGAGCCTACCTGATTTTGTAGTTCGGTAAGGTGTGCTTCTTCTTGATGACCCGTTTCAGCTGGTTGACGATGATGGAGGTGAGTTGAGGAAGCGGCCTTCCTTCGAACTGGGACTTCACCTCAAAGTCCACCAGCGGGTCCTCCAGGAAGGAGAAGGACCAATGGGAGAAGGGCATGCGCGTGAACTGCAGCCTGAGCCGGCCCACCACGCGCCTCATCTTGACGAACAGGTAGGCAGACTTCCCGAACACCAGCTCCACGTCGATGGCCAGGTGGAAGCCGCCATTGTATTCGAGGTCCACCTCAAAGTTGAGCTCCTCGGGCATGCCGTCCTCGTTCAAATGCGCCGGCTTCAGAGGTCTGGCCGTCTTAAAGACGGGCAGAGAATTGCCCAGGGAGATATCTCTGAGACTGAGTCCCTCCAGGAGCCGACCCGCCGTCTTGGTCTGCAGCAGCTCCTCAAATTCCACCTTAATCTTTTTGGTGAGCCAGTGTCTGACGACAGGGGTGTCTCGGAGCTCCCTGAACAAGAACAGAAAGATAGCATTTAGGAAATTGCACGTCTCGGCTTTGGCCGCATCACTGGGCTCGCTTTGAGAAGGCGGTGGCGGCTGTTGTTTGGGGCTGCCGCCGCTGACAGCCGCCTCCTGCTGCCTGCCGGACACGGCCTCTTGCTGTTTGGATGCAGCAGATGGTGTGCTGTCCTGTTGCTGCTGGCCTGCTTCTGCATGTTGGGTATTAAAGTAATCCTTCAACGCGTTATCAGGCACTACTTTGACATACTGCACTGTCCTGCCTACGGGCTCGGGGCTCCTCCGGTATATCAGCAGGAACTGTAATATCAACGTAAGGACTGCTCCGGAGAACGCGGAAATCAGTATTAAGTAAATCATTTCGAGCAGCTGCCCTGACGCCGTCTCGGACTCAATGTGTCTTCATAACCAAACGTTTAGCCGCGGTAACAAAGCAAGTTCCACCTGGTCGCTCTCAAAGCTGCCATATCATCTGCTTCTTTCCTGAGCTTTAGACTCCTCACCTGATTGGACGAACGGCTTACGTCGCCGTGCGTAATGACGGAGACAGAATGTGTTTCTTTTGATGCGTTCAATGCGTGTCGGATTTTACACCTGCCCACTAAGAAAACCAGTCTAAATTGACCTTTGCATTTAAATTCGCGACTGAATGTTGTTGACTTTGTGTTTACTTTCTCCTGCAGTTTGTGCTTTGTTCTCTCTTGGGTATTTCTGACTCTGGAGCTGTACAGGTCTGACCTGCAGTCTACTGTACCAAACAGTCTGTCTGGTGTTTCTGATCTATTGTTTGTTTGTTTCTCCATTATGGTTTCCCTTCCCTTTGCCCTCACCCCAACTGGTTGAGGCAGATGTTTGTTCTCCGTAGTTGTCGGAGTTGTCTTCCTCTTAAAAGGACGTGTTTCCTCTTCACCATAGCAAATATACATAAGAAAAAAAAGAGCATTAGAGGGAGAAAAAAAATCCTGGGAATCCTTGAATTTATTTGTTTCATGTATATTTAACAATGCTATAGGGTATTAGCCTTAATATTTCCTAATACAGTCACTTCAAGTTGTAATTTCTACAGTTTCTGTGGGGTTTTAATCCTTTTCACTCAGACAAATTCACATTCTAAATTACACTGCCTCAATATTTAAACTTGTTAGTCTAGTTAGTCATTTATCTTATTTCTCTATTGGAAAACACTCAACTGCTGTTTCTTCAACTGTGCCATATGGATAACAGTGACTTGACTTGACATTGGACAGGAATGAACAGGACACATGATCCATTATCAAAAACAGACTTGTCTGGTTTTAAACAGTCTAAAATAATCCAGCTCATTTAAAAGACATGTTTTTATGTGGTGTTTTGTTGTTTTTGCTTTGTTTTGGGGGGGTTGATGATACACAGTGCTGAGGACATATTACAGGTACAACAAATTCCGATTACTACTACATGCATAGTTATTTAGTAATGAGCTGTTCCTTATTATCTGACCATATAACTTAGATATCATAGTTCCATTAATGAGAAACTTCTCATTATTATACAATAGCACATGCTGTCATTAAGAAGGATGCAACTGTTGATGGCCTTTTTTAATGGATGCAACCACTTTATTACTGAATTATGTGCATAGTCAGTATTTGATGCAGTGTACAAGATTTACCCTTAAGCCTTAATTTGGCAGAGAACTCTAAATCTGAAAAAAATGCATTCCACATCGATATGCTGTGAGTAAAAGACCTGGTGTTTCAACATTTCCTCAACAGCTTATTCACCTGCAGTGAAACATATTGATTTGTGAGTACCGTATCCCTCTGTGCAGCGGTCAGCACTGCGGCGTCACAGCTAACGAGGTTTCAGGTTCAAACTGCGGTTTGTGTGGAGCTTTTCTATGTGAATTTAGCATGTTATCCCTGTTTGCGCATGGGACCTTTCCTGTAGTCCGAAGACTTGCATGGGAGGTTAATTTGTGAATCTAAATTGGTTGTAGGTGAGAGTGTGCACATGCGTCTGTTTCTTTGGTTTAGCGCTGCATTGGACTGGTGATCTGTCTGGAAGTACCTGCCTCTCACTCAGTGTTAGCTGGAAAGACTCCAGACCCCCATGACCCTCCTTTGGATAAAGCAGGTATAGCTACTGGATGGATAGTGTCCCTCCACAGCATGAACATCATCAACATAGCAATTGAATAGGCATATGTTCAGACCCTCTTACACCCCATCTAGAGAAAAGGATGCCTCTTATCCACCGCTCTAGAATTTTACCAGGAGACACTGACCCCCATAGGGAATAGTCTGAGCCCTGAACTGCGGTTGTGTGAAAGAATAATTGCAAAGGCGAAGACAAAGCAGTTAATCACATCACAGAGGACATCATTGATCAGGTTCTGGAAGATAGCTTTTGTCAAACCAAAGGCTGGTTTCCATTCATCTCCTTTTTTATAACATACAAGGTGACATGCATTATACAGGTCCAGTCTGGAGAAGATGGAGGCTGTTTGAAGGGGGGTGAAAGCAGAACAGATCAAGAAATCAGGCACACAAGCATATATCAGAAAACTAGAACTTGGCCTGGACTGAACTGACTGGTGTCTAGCTCAGCAAAGTGGCACTGAATGATGGTGTGAGCCAGGCCTTTATGGAGCATAGTGCTGATTGAAGTCAGGTGGGGAGACCTGCTGCACAGATGTCCTCGCTCCTGATCACTAGACTAGACACACAATCACATTGACAGAGAGGAAGAGGAAAGGGGAAGGACAGGCCAGAGTGCTGATACTCACATTGCACACATTTGTTAAATATAAAAAAAGACATCTCCACAGTCTCTTCTACAACCTGCCACACTGAACAGAATTGTAAGTAAATACACTGCTCAAAGAAATAACGGGAACAGTAAAATAACACATCCTAGATCTCAATGAATGAAATATTCCAGTTGAGAATTTTTGTTCATTACATAGTGGAATGCATTGAGAACAAAATAACATAAAAATGATCAATGTAAATCAAAGTTATTGTCCCATGGAGGTCTGGATTTGGAATCATAATCAAAACAAAAGTGGAAAATCACATTACAGGCTGATCCAACTTCAGTGGAAATTCCTCAAGACAAGTCAAAATGAGGTTCAGTAGTGTGTGTGGCCTCCACATGCCTGTATGACCTCCCAACAACGCATGGGCATGCTCCTGATGAGGCGGTGGATGTTCTCCTGAAGGATCTCCTCCCAGACCTGGATTAAAGCATCAGTCAACTCCTGGACAGTCTGTGGTGGATGGAACAAGACATGATGTCCCAGATGTGCTCAGTTGGATTCAGGTCTGGGGAATGGGCAGGCCAGTCCATAGCATCAATGCCTTCATCATGCAGGAACTGCTGACACACTTCAGCCACATGAGGCCGAACATAGCCACGCATCAGAAGGAACCCAGGGCCCACTGCACCAGCATATGGTCTCACAATGGGTCTGAAGATCTCATCCCGGTACCTGATGGCAGTCAGGGTACCTCTGTCCAGCCCATGGAGGGCTGTGCGGCCCTCCAAAGAAATGCCTCCCCACACAATTACTGACCCACCGCCAAACCAGTCATGCTGGAGGATGCTGCAGGCAGCAGAACGTTCTCCACGGCGTCTCCAGACTCTGTCACATGTGTTCAGTGTGAACCTGCTCTCATCCGTGAAGAGCACAGGGTGCCAATGGCCAATCTTGGTGTTCTCTGGCAAATGCCAATCTCCCTGCATGGTGTTGGGCTGTAAGCACAAGCCCCACTTGTGGATGTCAGGCCCGTCATACCACCCTCATGGAGTCTGTTTCTGACAGTTTGAGCAGAAACATGCATATTAGTGGTCTGCTGGAGGTCATTCTGCAGGGCTCTGGCAGTGCTCCTCCTGTTTCTCCTGCACAAAGGAGGAGGTAGCGGTCCTGCTGCTGGGTTGTTGCCCTCCTACGTCCCCCTCCACGTCTCCTGGTTTACTGGCCTGTCTCCTGGTATCTCCTCCAGGCTCTGGACACTGTGCTGAGAGACACAGCAAACCTTTTTGCCATTGATGCGCCATCCTGGATGAGCTGCACTACCTCAGCAACTTCTGTGGGTTGTAGACACCACCTCATGCTTCCTCTAGGGGTGAGAGCACTGCCAAAATGCAAAAGTGACCAAAATATCAGCCAGAAAAGATGAGAACAGAGACATGGTCTGTGGTCACTACCTGCAGAACCACTCCTTTATGGGGGTTGTTCTGCTACCTGCCTCTCATTTCCACCTGTTGTCTGTTTCATTTGCACAACAGCAGGTGAAACTGATTCACAGTCAGTGTTGCTTCCTAACTGGACAGGTTGATTTCACAGAAGTGTGACTGACTTGGCGTTACATTGTGTTGTTTACGTGTTCCCTTTATTCTTTTGAGCAGTGTACATACTAGAAGTTGTCATAAACACTGTTCTGCTCATCTGACAGAGTTCCTAAAATACAGTGGTGGGTTATGATGGAATAATGGACAGATGATGCAGCGTCATATTTAACTGATGTCGCTTTAAAACAACAGCACCAAGGCGAGGATGTCTCAATTTGTTTAATAATTCCTCGTCACTTCCTCTGCTCACATCTCTGGAGGGAGAGACTACAACATGAGGACAGGAGTCGAGGAGAGGAATCCAGCATGTGAAATCAATGCAATAAGATGAGGGGCTTGCATTTTCTACATGTTGCGTTTCAGTGACAGTCCAGCAGAGGGCTCTACTCTCTAGCTTTCTCTTGTTTTCTTGTTGAAGCTGTTGTCTGTTGCCTTCCCTTCCTTAGTGCATGCAGGTCCCTCTCCTTCAGAGGGGATTACATTGACTTACATTTGTTTCTTGGTAACTTACCCAAACCTTAGCCACTACCTACCTAAACCCAACCTCACCCTAACCTTAAACCAAGTCTTTACCTTAACATGTAATGCTTTATGTTATGGGGATTCATCTTTATGCTAAGAAAAGGGAGACGGGACCCACAATGTGACAGGGCATAGTAAACAGAATAGAACCATCACAACGCACACACATGCACACACAATCAAAGTATTCTGACACCTTCACTTTCTGCATACTTTGTTGCGCTGTAGATTTCACATATTTAATATTTCCCCATCAATCTACACCCAGTAACCCATAGTGACAAAGTGAAACTTGTTTTTAGACATTTGTGCAAATTATTAGCAATTTAAAAAAAAAAAGTTAGATCTTTCATTTTCACAGTTATACAGACCCTTATTTCAATATTTTGAAAAAATGGCTTGGACAGCAGCTATAGCTACCGGTCTTGTTGGGTAAGTCTCTACAGGCTTTGCATACATGGATTTTGGCAGTTTATGCCATTCTTCCTGGAGAATCTTCTCAGGCTCTGCCCAGTTGAATGGGAAGTGCTGAGATGTTTGTCTACCAGAAAGTTCTCTGATCTCTGTAAAGGACATCTGAAGGTCTGAAGCTTTGTTGGAATAATAATTTCCTAAATAATCTGGTCAATGTAGTTTCTAAACACTGTCTCAAACTGGAGCTAACAGTTCATCCGTCAGGGTCTATTTTTAACAGCAGGATGGTAAATGTGAGATTGAGTGCCAGTGTTCTTGGTGATGAAAGAATGTCACCTGTTGCATCAGTGTGGCTCACTACTTGTTTTTGTTTTATTTTTATTTTTACTGAATAAGCTTTTTATGAGGAATAAAGAACTAATAAAAAATAGGAAAATTTTATTCTGATTTAATGTCAGACAGTGAGAGAATTGTTTATTTTTTAAAATCTTTTTATACAGTGTATGTAAACTTCTGGTTTCAATGGTATGAGTTCTTTGAGGAGTGGTTTACCAGCTGGCTTGAAATAAGCCAGGAAATGTCCCAACAAGTTACTGATTACAGAGCACACACAGAAACCAATGGAGCACATTTTACAAAATTTTTAAAACTTTTAAAAATTAAAAAAAAAACATTGGAAGTGAAGCAGGCCCTTTTAGTACAATAAATTGCTCATTCGTTGCTATCCAATAATTCACACTCACCTCTTAGTTACTTTCAGACTTGCCTCCCCGTTTTCTTTGTGTTTCCTTTCTTATCTGGCCTTTTTACTTTCAACGTTTTGCATTACTCATGTATTTGACTTATTTGATTGGTAAACATGTTCATGTCCCTTTGAATAATGCAACTCCTCTAATTGTACTAACTATTGGATAAAAGAGGGCCAGAAAAGCACAAACAACAGACAATTCTGTATATTCATGAAGGTATCACACAGAAATGTAACCACAAAGTGACAGGAAGGCACCTGTTTGGTGTCGAGGCATCTTGCAGCTGAGTCACTACGACTCAAAACCTCCAGATCTAACCACAAGAGCAAGGTGGTATTGTTTCAGCTCATCTGTGTATGTGTGTGTGTGTGTGTGTGTGTCTGTGTCTGTGTCTGTGTGTATGTGTGTTTGAGTGTGTCATCATGGTACAAGATTTACTTAGTTGGAACTACAATAAAAGCAGTTCCAGTACTTTGACAAGTGTTTATATGTCTGTCTGTCTGTCTGTCTGTCTGTCTGTGTGTCTGTCTGTCTGCTGCCTACCAATGGACAGATTTTGTTTGTCTAATCTGACACAACTGTGCAAGGTGTGCCATGAAACACTACAGGTGTGGAGCTGGGATCAAAGCGTTGAAGAAGGGTGTGGTCCGACAGATGCGACTGAGTACTCATGGGTAGAACTGTCAGCTCTGTTGGGCTCCCATGGTGCCTAGATAAATATACTGTCAATCATGTGCTCCGTCTCACATGGCTGTCCTGTCAGACTGAGTGTGGTCAGACACTGGGTTCCATAAGTCACTGCCTGGAGGTCTGCTGGAGCACAGCAACATACAGTTCCTGACCCCAAGCTCAACATTCAAGACTCAAGATTAATATCAAGCTTACATCCGCTAAATATTGACTCAAAGGATTACGCCGATGTTTGTTTGTGATATTTCTCACCATAGCAGACGTACACACGGTTATTTACATGAGGAGGGAAATATGCCTTCAGCGAAACAGAGGATCCTTAAAGAAAGTCAAAGGTGTTTGCAGTATTTTGATTCTTATGTCATACGCTGTTTTCTACAACTTCATGTAACAAACAGAGCGAGACAGCTGGGGCTCTAAAAGATAGTCAGAAAATGATTAAAGGCAAACTATATAATTTGCCAATTTTATGGCAATCCATCCGATATTTGTTGATGCAATATGTGGAGAGTTGTATTTCTTACTTTCTTCAAAGTCAGAGATTTGAATATATTTCCTTCGTATATGGTGACATTGTCTTTAAATTGCATGACTTGGGTCAAACGTTTTGGGTTTCCTTCCACAACCTTCTCACTGTAGTTTGCTAAATTTTAGGCCCATTCCTCCTGACAGAACTGGTATAACTGAGTCAGGTTTGTAAACTGCCCACAAGTTTTCTACGGTATTGAGATCAGGGCTTTGTGATGGCCACTCCAAAACATTGACTTTGTTGTCCTGAAGCCTCTGTAACTAATTTGGCCACATGTTTAGGGTCATTGTCCATTTGAAGACCCATTTGGCCCAAGCTTTAATTTCCTGGCTGATAGACATGTTGTTTCAATATTTCCACATAATATTCTTTCCTCATGATGTCATCTATTTTGTGAAGTGCATCAGTCCCTCCTGCAGCAAAACACCCCCACAACATGATGCTACCACCCCCATACTTCACAGTTGGGATGGTGTTCTCAGGCTTTTTTTTTTTGTAACGGTGGTCATTATGGCCAAACAGTTCAGTTTTCGTGTCATCAGACTACAGGACATGTCTCCAGAAATGAAGGTCTTTGTCTCTGTGTGCATTTGCAAACTGTAATCTGACTTTTTTATGTTGCTTTTTGGAGAAATGTCTTCTTCCTCTCTGAGTAGCCTTTCAGCTCATGTCGGTACAGGACTGGTTTCACTGTGGATAATGATACTCTCTTATCCGCCTCAGCAGCATCTTCACAAGGTGTTCTGCTTTTGTTCTGAGGTTGATATGCACATTTCACACCACAACAGGTTCATCTCTGGGACACAGAACCCATCTCCTTCCTGAGCGATATGATGACTAAACATGGTGTTTATACTTGTGTATAATTGTTTGAACAGATGAACGTGGAACCTTCAGGCATCTGGAAATTGTACCCAAGGATGAAGCAGATTTGTGGAGGTCCACAATTCTCTTCCTGATATCTTGACTGATTTCTTTAGATTTCCCCATGTTGTCGCAAAAGGAAGCAGTGTGTTTGAGGTGTGCCTTAAAATACATCCACAGGTGTGCCTGCACTTAACTTAGATGTTGTCAGTTAAGCTATCAAAAGCTTCCAAAGCCATGACATCATTACCGAGCATTCCCAAATAGAAGAAAGTAATAAAAAGCTCTCTCTCATTATTCTGGCAACTGTTGCCTCGCAGCAAGATGGTCACCGGTCCGTGTCCTGGTGGAGTTTGCATGTTCTCCCCGTGCAGCGTGGGTTCTCTCCGGGTTCTCTGGCTTCCTCCCACACAGTCCAAAAACATGCTGAGGTTAATTGGTGATTCTAAATTGTCCGCAGGTGTGAATGTGAGTGTGCTTGGTTGTCTGTCGATAAGTGTAGCCCTGTGATAGACTGGTGACCTGTCCAGGGTGTCCCCTACCTTCACCCTAAGTCAGTTGGGATAGACTCCAGCCCCCCCACAACCCTAATGAGGATTAAGCGGTGTATAGATGATGGATGGATGGATAGTTCTTTTTGCATGTAGTCTAAGGTTACAAGTGGTTACATTTTCACTCACAGAAAAAGAGATAAATATCACATGGATTAAACTTTCATCAAATATATTCCCCGCACTGCTGTTTGTACCTGTATGTTTCTTGTAATAAATAAATAAATAAATAAATAAATAAATAAAGGGAACTTTTAAAAAACAAACAAACAAACAAAAAAACATAGCGATACAGAAAAGGCCATGGAGATTGTTCTTTGTCGGTTTACAGTCATTTTTTCTAAATAATGTGGTTTTAGTTGAAGTTTAAATAACTATCCACTGTTGTAGGACGCCATGCACGACTGACGCAATAACAAATAATAATTGCGTGATAAGTCCACCAGTAAGAACAGCTACTCGTCGTCAAAAAAAGCACCGTCCAACATGGGAGGTTGGAATTTCCGAGGGGAGAGTGAAGGCAGCACTGATCCTGGTACCTGCTCATCACTGAGCTGCTTCATTTGAGAGCCGCCGCCGCTGGGCTGGCAGTGGCGTTCCTGTGCTGAGGATAACTCTGGTTTTTGACTCTTTCACTTTCAGAAGCGCGTTTCTATTCATCCCTACACAGTTCTCTGGATGCGAGACAGTCCAGCCCTAAACATGAGCAGTTTGCGGCCGTGTAAGGAGCCGTTTGGTGAGTAAAACATGACAAAAGCTACCGTCGCTCATTCACTCTGTCATCTAACGTTAACGGTGCAGCTCAAGAGTTTATATCAGACTTCTTTTGTCAAGCTCACTACTGTAAAATACATTTTTGCTTTTCAAAATAGTTTTATTTTATTGTTTTTTTCCCCTGTCCCGAATAGATACATTTAGAAAACTATTTAATTAGTTTAAATTAATTATTGCGTCATTTGACAGGGGAAGAACAGCAGGCGCTTCTTGGTTAACCACAAACGATCAAGTTTCCACGCTTTAAAAATTCCCTCCTCGGCTCATGGAAACCCCGCTGACCTTTGCTCAGTCCGGTGAACCTGCGGCTCACTGTGGAGCACTCAGGGGTTGCAAAATGTTCTTGTCGGACCCTCTTAGTCGACAAACCAGGAAATATAACATCACATTTTTGCTATTTAAAAAAACGAAGAAGCAAACGCGTGTCTTTGTGTGTCCGAGCAGCACTTGCGTCAATTTGTGCCTTTTGTCTGTCAGTAAAATTAGCACACACAAAAAACAACAACAAAAACTCCTAAACTGAATTTAGTAAAACTTGATGAAGAGGTCGAGAGGATATTTCATTAAAACGGCAAGATCAAGCATTTGTCTTGGTGGAGGTTGTTGATCGACAAGGTCTTTGTCTGAGAAGGTGAAACGCTGCCATATCCAGTCCAACTACAAAGACTAGTTTTACTCAATTACCAATATTTATAGATCACCTAGAGGCACACTCACACTCAGACAAGGTCAATGTCTTATCACACAGTTTTAACTAAAGTGCTTCAGATCCACACCTAAATGTAAAGGCTCTTCTGTCCTGCCCATGCTCCACCTCTCCACCACATTTCATGAAAGTTTTTGCATAGTCTGGCTCACAGACCCCACCCTTCCCGACTTTCATCTTATGGCTTTATCCATCCATCCATCCGTTATCTATACACCTCCTAATCCTCACTGGGGTCACGGGGGACACACACTCTGGACAGGTCACCAGTCTATCACAGGGCTGCACTTATCGACAGACAACCAAGCACACTCACATTCACACCTACGGACAATTTAGAATCACCAATTAACCTCAACGTGTTTTTGGACTGTGGGAGGAAGCTGGAGAACCCACGCTGCACGAGGAGAACATGCAAACATGCAAACTGGTGACCTTCTAGCTGCTAACCACCGAGCCACCTTGCAGCCCCTTATGGCATTATGCATCTACATATACATGACAACATTAAAACCACTAGCCTAATACTCTGTAGGACCTGCTGGGGCCTGGACACAGGGTCTCTGGAGGAATCCTGTGGTGTCTGACACCAGGGGATGCTTTGGTTGCTGTGGGCTGGACATGGGGCCACTGTGGATCAGGCCTGTTTGGCAACGTTTTGTGGATGCCTGATCAGTTTGTGCTGTAGGAAGTGTGTAGGCCGGGTCTTTGTCGTGTTCTTCGAGTCATTCCTGCTTTTGCTTTGTGGTGGGGCACACTAGCCTGCTGCCAAGGCTGTTGCATTAGAGGTGGGAGTGGAGGAGTGCTCGGTCTGCAACAGCGTGTAGGTGGTTGGTACGTGCAAAAGTAACATCCACATGAACGGTGGAGATAAGCTTTTTCTAGCAGAACGTTGCTTTACATGGCAGTGGTTTTATTGTTGTGGCTCTTTGGTGTATATTATTGTCTCATTGTGTGTTATTGTGTCATACTAGGACAGTATTGCCATACCCTGCAGTTAAAGATGATCATAGTTCTGATTTCATTAATAACTGAACTTAAAGAATGAGTGTTTTCATACAAGGCGTGTTTGAGTTGCCAACAGCAGGGAAGTGTGTGTGTGTGTGTGTGTGTGTTTGCAGCTGTCTGCTTCCACTCCTTGAAGGCATAGTGATCATGCCAACATATTTACCTGAATGAAACTAGCATAAGGAGGAGGAGCATTCAGCAAATCTGCAGAAGCTCAAAGACCCACCAGGGTGTTTGCTGTTTGTTCCGGTGAACATGAATGTAACTTGTTTTGTTTACTTTGAAACTCTGTCGTGCAGCTTTAAGTGTGTTCACAGGTTATATTTTCAGTTCAAGACTGGTTCATAAATTCATTAAATAAAGGTATGTTTAAAGCTATTAGTTATTTTAAGATAAGCAGTGTGACTCTGCAGATGAGGACATCAAGTATGAACCTGCCATTTCCACCATGTTTTTCATGGAGTTTGTCTCCTCCCCTTCTCCCATCTGCATGTTAATCCTGTCTCAATCTCTTTCACTATGGGAAACAACCACAACAACAACATTCAAGCCGCAAGCGACATGCTGAAAATAGCTAGTTCTGATGATGATTTGGATCATGTAATAAGGAAGCCTGCTTGGTTTTTTTAGTGACAGTGCTCATCTCAGTGTATGCAAACAGTCCACAGAAAAAATTCCCCTGCTGCATCCTGAGCTTAGCAACACCCAAGATGATTATGATTGTTTAACAAGCCAGAGTGTTTTCCTCCAATAGCAGAATGTTGAGGTTCTTCCAGATCATTTTTCAGTGCTGACACAGCGCTGTGGAGATAGGTCTGACCTTAGAAGACAACTGGATCGATAACTTAATAGGCTTTGAAATAGATATCACAAAAAAAAAAAAATAATAATTTCCATGTCACCAATTTTGTGTGATGTTTATGTCTTGGCTGATTTTCCTTACAAGAACTTTTCAGACAGTGGACACATAGCAATGCTGCTTCATCAGTCTGTTAAAGTGACAGCGTTCTTGACTTCAGACATGGGCCACCTTTATGTTAATGTTGCTGAGAGTTTCATTCAGACCAACCCTTCACTGTGACAGAGCAGGCCACAGTGCACGTTGATACTTGGCATTCATGCAAGATTGTACAGTACATCAAGTGATGCATAGTACGCAATAATGCACTAATGTACAAAAGAACTCATCTAAATTAGTGATGGCTTATTTCACTGTTGATAACTGGGAAAATGTGTTATTACTTGATGAGCACTCTAGAAAAATCCCATGCTGCTCTGGCAATGTCCCTGCATGCAGCTCAGATTTCCTCCATGTTGAGATTGATCATTCAGCCATGAAGCCGACGTGTTAATATGCCGCCAGGTTAATGGAAAGGAGCGCTCGTCTGAAAGAAGTCACACTTGTTCATTTTTACGTTTCTCACCATGTGTTTTTTCATCCCTGTTTACGTCAAAACTCCTGTTTTGACCTTGAACTTTGCAACACAGCGGTTGGAAACTGTTAAGCTTGACCTAAATAGCTTTCTAGGGTTGATGTGACCTTTCAGAGGGCGATACTAGTCATTTGGTTTAAAGTTGCTCTGTCTTGTGAAACTTGAAGGATTATTTAAAGGTTTGTTCACCCAAATTACACAAAATGCTATTCTATCATTGTATGTAGTCATAGAAATTTCTCTTTTTTTTTAGAAATATGTGTCTATAGAGTTTAAACAGCAACAGCAAAAAACAGCAATATTTTATTGCTCCATATGGTCACTCTTCTTGATTTTCTAATTTCTGCATGTCTTGTTTTTCATGTTTGGCCCCTACATGTGTTGCTGGGGCCCTATAGGCTGATTGTGCCGATGACAGATGATTTACAACAGATACGTTTTGACTTAGCAGGTTGTCAATGTCATCGAGTGCTGTATTCCCCTATTGTTGTCTTTAAATGCTCAAATTTGAATGAACTAATGAAGTATACAGTTGGCTTAGATAAGGACACATCATGATGAAGGAGGATAAATAAAGGAATTTTAGAAGTATTGAAGTCAAATGTCCAAATCATGTGCACTGTGTATGGACAACTTTCAGAATTTTAAAACATGTTATCGGTCTAAAACTGAATGTCAGAAACATTTTAGGTTGCTCATCATGTGACATCTTCCTCAGGTCAGTAAATCCCCACAATGATCAAACAGCGAGGAGCTCTGTGGGACTTCATAGGCAGTCCAGTCTTTGTTCGATACTAGTCTGTAGAGAATCAGGAAATTATTTATTGACAGAAACAAAGTCGTTGGTTAGAAACTCTGACTAAACCATTCATAAACCCGACACTCAGAGTTTAGGCGGGATGCGAAAGAAGGGAAAGTGTTGTCTACATATGATTCACATGAAACAACACAGATTGGAACATATGCCTGTATCAATATCACTGTCTATTTCATTTCTGTTTTCAGTTGGTAACAAAAGAGAGCCAGCAGTATTGCAAAAACACCGTCGAACAGATGAAGCTGATCGTCTCCTGCGCATTTTGATCCTCTTTCATTCTCACTACCACATATGCATCAAAGACATTATGCTCTCTAGCACCTGCCTTCTCATCTTAGAAACAAGCATGATCTCATGGCATGTGTATCTGCATGTGCACAAACACTGTTCACACCAACTATATAATTTCCTTTTGGTTCATGTGTAAGCAGCTTTGTTTTTCCTGCCTGTAGTTACCTAAACCACCCTCACACACACCCTGTGTTTGACACAGGATAATGAACATGTGTTTAGTCACACTGTGGGTTAATGGCTGTTTGTCTGCAATCCTATATGATCCGAATATACACCGTAGTTCCCTTCACCATTACTAAACTGTAATTTACAGCAGATCACGAGTAAATCTATACGATAAGCCAGGATATGGAGCTTTAGTTCATTTAAAAGTGGCTGCAAGCAGCGTTTGAACTACAGATTTGAGACAGTTAGGGTGAGGTTTTTTTTGTAACTGTGTTGATATTTTTTTTTTCCCTTTATTTTAATACCACCTGAAAAAGATCATGTAAACTGCTTGTTTTTGTGATTTAATAGGACTAGATCTGTTTTTGCCCTTTCCTACTAAAGCTGAGCAAAACCACAGCTGCAAAACTGAGTCTGGCAGCACAAAGTGACGTATTTACATTGAAGGCAGCTGTGGGTGTGCAGCCAGTCAGATGTCACATCTGTAGATTTAGATTGTAATCGGTAGAATAAGATGAATCATTAATTTCCTAAAAGATGAGATACTTAACCCCATCCTTGTGGGCAGGGGTGTCGTGCCTTTGGTTTACAACCAGCCCTTCACACTTGGCTAGTCTAGCGTAGTGGTTGGAAACTGTTAGGTCTGACTTAAATAGCTTTCTTGGGTTTGACACACATTTTTTAGATCTCAGTACTCATAGAGATGTGGTTGGTTTAAAGTTCATCTGTCCAGTGACACTTGCAAAAAGTGTTTTCTGTCGACTTTGTAGGTGCGTTTCTTTAATTATATTCTCTCATTGAGTGTAGATAAAAATAGAAATAGGTATATAGGTAAATAGAAATTAATTTGTGGTGCCAGGATTTGTTAAAGTTCCATTTAAAATGTTATACACCAATGTGTACATGTTTGTTTCTCCAGAGCAGAACAGCTGATTTTACCATTACTTTGGTAGACAGTAGTTCCTATGAGAACTGCTCCCACTTTGCAGGGTGATTCAGATTAGCAGGGACAGCTGGAAAGGAATGCTGATAAAACAAAAAATACATGTTGTATTGCACTTGCCGTAAGTAATTTCTTGATGAATCATACATTATTCATCCAGCTCGCACTTCAGCTAACACTTCTGAGCAACATACCAACAGGTCAATAAGCACTTTTTTTTAACTCTGTACAGGCACCAAATCTGGTAACAACACTGTGGCCAGGGGCCTCTAGCAAGCTGTGCACAGTTACTGCAGACCAGCTATTGTAAATCAGTACCTCTTTTTTTTTTTTTCTCGTTTAGGTAATTAACCTAAAGATTTCTCGTTAGGTACACAGAGCGGCTGCTTCATTTTCTTGGCTTTTGGTCGGTCACCATGTTAAGCTGTGCTAATTCCTGCTTCCAACTACATGGTGTTATACTTGTTTTCTAACTCCCAGAAAAGACAGGAAATATGCATATTCTTCAGAATGTTAAAGAATTCCATTAAGGACAAGTTACTCACTGCATGAAGATACAAGCTGTTGCTTAACAAGTCCACGTCTGGGTTTTTCTACATGTTTTCATGTCAGGGAAAGGGTCGTATGGGCATTAATACACCAGTCTCATCCTGTGTAGCACAGGACTGCATTCCCTTGGTGAAAAAGACACACTTTACACACTTACCACCCACCACCAGCTACACATGTAGCACAGAGTTTGTACAAGGTGTGTGTATAGCTGCACTCAGTCTAGACGTCGCTGTGGCCTGGGTCAGGTATTGGCATGCCATTCACCTTCATTCATGTGTGGAAAAAAAAGCTCATGACAAAGCAAAGGCCCACTACACAGGCTGCTGAGAAGCTGCTTTATCCTTTCATAGCAGACATGGGTGGTCAAAATGGAAAAAAAAAAGCTGGGTTCACCTGTGTGGAATTATGGCCCCTAAGCAATGTATTATGATGTGGTTTATATTTCATCTCTTGAACTTTATCCAGAGCGTGCAGGTACACGCTCCTGCATTCCCAGAGAGGGAGAAACAATGCTCAACTGATCTGGGGTTTGACTTACTCTTGATAACTCTGTGACTGCCTGTAAGTCCTAATACTGAATGCACTATATTTAAAGGGGAATACCACCCAGGGGTGCAATGTTAAGTAATGCACTCGTCTGAGCTACAAATCACCTACATTTTACAGAGACTATAACTTTCTAGTTTTTTTTTTTCTAACCTTCTAAGCTGCCATTACTTAACAGTTATTCCAGTAGTATGCTTCTCAATCCAGCTTTTTCAACTACAGCTACTGGATGTGTTGTTGTTGTGAGGAATCTTGTTGAAGGCATCACCATGAACTAGTATAGTAGGCATTTCTTTGTACAAACTTCCCCAATCTTATTACATATATTTTGATCGCGTTTTCAACAAAGTGAGGGATGTCCCGTGGAAATGCATCCATATCAGACAATTTCAGACTTCGTAATGTACAGTCGTCAAATGCCAGTGATCAGTGTGAAAACCAGAAGCACAATGCCCTTGTGTTGTTGTGATACCAAATTCTGAGTTTGATGTGATACCTGAATAAATATATTGACACCAATACTGAAATGACACCACAGCAAACTCCTGAAACATCAGGTAAAAAAAAAATCTGGTAAAGTAATGGAATAATACATAACAGAACATGGAAGTTACATGTTTTTCAAAAATGATTATTAATTTTAAAAATTTCAGTAATTTCATGTCAATGTGCAGCAGTGGAGGACGGCCATTACACATCAGCAGAGGATTTATTGCATAACAGTGTGTTAAAATTCTCTTATCCTGCCAGGACTAAAGGAACTCTTTGTTAACAACGGATGAGTGCACGGTCATCTCGTGGGGTAGAAAGACATCTCCTGCCGTGACCAGCTAGCAATGTGGTAGTACCATGTTGGGCTTGGTTTTTCTTGGTGTAATGAACGGCTGTCTTGGAGATCTTCTGTTTTTTCGCTACCTGTCTCTCACTCATGCCAATTTCCAGCAGTGCCAAGATGGCTGCCTTTGTGGTTTCACATAATTCTCTTGTTTTAGGCATTATGTGACAGCTGACAACTTCTGAGTTGTGCTACGGCTTGAATGTAAGCAGGAAACCACTCAAGGCCTTTACATGTGCAGTGCTGCTTATCATATAAAATGGCCTCTTACATACCCTGGAAACACAATTAAGCTTAAGCATGTCTAATAGGACATAAACTATTATGTAATCAGCTGCAATTTTTTTTGTCATGTTCATTGTATTCTTCAGGTAATATACCTTCAGTGGCACCAGACATTAAAGTGAACAAGAAACTAAAGAAAACGAGGTGGCCTAATAATTTTTTCCATGTGTCTTTGGAGTCGCCCTCACTGATGGCTATTATTAATAGCAAAATAATGCTACATTTGGCTTTATACGCCTACTTAGTGGTCCGTCTGGGGGCAGACTGTCAGTTCATTTGTTTTTGCAGTCAACGTGGAAACTTGAAACTACTACCTCCTTTTACCTTGAAAACAGAAAAAAGCAGACACACACACACACACACACACACACACACACACACACACACTGACCTGCTGCCGCACTTTGACACAACCTACCAGAAATAAAACTTTTGTTAAGACACAAATTTTTACAGCACGGATACTTATTAAATGTGGAATGGTGTCACTGTTACAGCAGAGTAGTGCGATCATTTTCTAATATTGGTATATCATGCACCACTAGCATGCCCTTTGTGTAAGGCCGTGGCAATTGGGATGGTAGTGAGTGCACTAGCGGTCTTCAGTACACGAATGAAGGAGTCTCTAATAATGACTGTTCTAAGTGCACTGAATCATTTGACTGACAAAACACAATGAAAGGCAGTGAAAGCCTTCATGATGTCACAACTTAGTCTGAAATAACAGGCTTCTGCGCTGTTCGTCTTATTTAATTGTCAAGTTTGTACTGGACTGAACATTACAGCTATGACAGACTAAACAAGCTACTGAACTGACAGCAGTCTGGATGAGCGCCGAACACTGGACCGTGTGAATGGTGATGTGTTTACCTCCAGACGCACATGATGTCGTGCATTTGAATGGGGCTGTGACCTCTTAGCTTGGAAGGGAAAAAAGTGAATGAACTACATAGGCAGTGACTGTGAGTCTTCAGCAAATGATTTGTGATTTCGATCTCCACTGGGTTGTGTCCTCAGCTTTCAGGGAAGAAACCAGAGTCCCTACCCTGTCATACAGATGCTGGTGTTTGTATCTCAGCATTTGTTACCTTTGTAGTATCTATAGACAGAATCTTTCCCTCCTAATACCAAGGAGGTTTGTTGGTGAACTCGAAACATATTGTAACTCCATTGAAGCACCTTTCAAAATCCAAGTTACAAAGAGCTTCACAAGGGATTTTTTTTTTAAGTCATAAAATCATCAGTTTTTAAAAGACAGGAATAAATACAGTTTAGTGTTTAAAAGCCAGCACAGTGTTCGAAAAGGTAAAAACTTTAAGAAACAAGATAGGAAACTAAAACTTACGTAAAATCAGGAAAGATGTTTAGAGGCTTAAAAGAGGTCACTGACTCAACCGATAGGATTTCCCAGGGCCGATTGTTCCAGATCCTCTGCTAATTATCTGTCCTGTTTAGTTTTCAGTAAGCTAAAATGTAAAATGTATCATGAAACACACTGGCAGTCAGTATAAAGAGGCTGAAACTGTAGTGATGTGGTCACATCTCTTTGGTCTGGTTGAAAAGCCTGGCAGCTGAGTTCTGTATGCTCATGTTGAGTTTGGTGGCATTTGCATAGCAGTGAAAGTTCATTCATACAGTGCTTAGATGAGTAGTAACATACAACACCCAGTTCTAATCCCCACTGCTTGCTGCACCTCACTCTTATATAAGGAGACAGAGAATCCCAGAGGTTTTATTGACAATAGCTGGAGACTAGACCTGAGAACCCAACCTATGTTTCCTGAACAGTCAGCATGTTGAGATTAATAGAAATTTAAGAGCTGAACAGGAGGTTCTATTGCAGCTCATTTAGAGATCAGTTGTAGCTTCAAACTGGGCAGTTTTAGTGTCATGCCTTGCTCTGAAACCAGACCAAATAGTCAAAGGCATTTAGTCGTTGCAGCATGGCTTTGTTTCACATGAATTGTTGATTCCATGGTCAATTGTGCAGCAGTTGGTGACTTTCTAGACACAGGGGAACTGAAAGCAACATGGAAGCGCAGTATGTCAACATTTCCTAGTAGTGTGGGCTGATGTGCAGAAGCTGTGGTCAGGGGGATTTACCTGTCTTTCCCTCTCTATAGAATATCAGTCGCTGTCACCTCATGTGTTCTCTGCTGTTTAAAAAAGTATGATTCCAAATAAGAACTGTACTGTCAGAGTTAGAAGTGATGGTTAAAGTGTGCGTAATAAATCCTGTATGAAGGTGGCGTTCCTGGTAGCCAGGAAATGCAACATCACACACACCAAAATATATCACAGTGACACTATATGTAGTGGAATGAGCTCTCTCTCCTCTCATTTATAGCAGTTTAATATGATAGTGGAATGCACCAAAGACTGTCAGAGACATGACAAGAATCAAATTTCTGACTACCTGATGATTTGTAGAGGTATCTTAAGTAATGTGTGTGTATCTCCATTATGCTGTGATGACCCATATTGTGGGCGGTTCTAGTTCGGCTATTGGTTCTGTGAGTGGCTGTTTGAGGTAATCAGGAGCCACTGTGACACCCAGTGTGTTCCTGGGTTACTTAAGGGCTGACTGCAGTCTAATCTTTTGCTACTCTGCTTCCCTCCGCAGGTAACGCACCAGTCTGGTTATGGGTTAGTTTTCTTTGTTTAGGACGTTTGCATTTACAACACTTGCACAGACATAGTTCATGCAAACATCACACACACATACACACACACACACACACACCACTGACTCCATCTACTCTCACAACCCCATACTGGTTTGGCTTTTAATTTGGTATAATTTAGGTGAATAAAGCCTTTTTTTGAAACTTGGTGTGTCTCTCCTTTTGTTGCGGCCGTCTTGAGCCATGTCATTACAGTGCTTATGTATGTGGGAGACCCTTTGCAATTACTGATAGCTGAAAATGTAAGAATTTTTAAACTAATGAGCATCTTCGATTTATTATCTTTCATTTTAATTCCTGTGTTTATTGCACTATGCTAACTGACTTTTTAAAATGATGCCATTTGCACAAATGTTCTAATTTGTTCTATGAACTCCTGAGCAGTGAACAGTTACTCTCTGTGGATGGAGTACACCAAGTTGTGGATGAGACACATTGTCAGGAACTATTCATCACATTAGTTCAAAAATAGTCCAGCTTACCGGATGTGGATTGCAGGTATAAGCCTGCCATTTCCGCTGCTCATTTACTGTGGCTGCCTCCTTCCCTTCCACCATCTACACGTTAATCTCATCTGAATCTTCTTCATTACAGGAAACAGCAACAATCTTTGAGTAGCAATCAACACACTGAACATTTCAGAGATTTGGTTCATGCAGTAAAAAGGCTCTGCATGTCTTTTTTTAATGAATTATTCATTTTAATGACAGTGCTCAGTCTCCTTGCATGTCAGTGTTCCACCAAAATACAGTGTTGCCAGACCATTGTGACACAGTGCTGTGGACGTCTGTGTTTAATGACATGACATGACTACCAGAGCAACGAAACAGATGTTATTTGATAATTATTTTTGCAATATATAATTAATTAATGTTTAACATTTTTGAATTGCTTTTCTTCTCTGGATAATTCAAAAGATGTGGCAAAGCAGTGCCCCACATTAATTAGCTGCACTCAACAATTTCCATTTTTATTTTCACAAACTTAACAAAAAATATGATTCAGGTCCATGTAAAATGTTGTTCAATAGAAGAGACAAGAACACTGCTGTATGTCCTTGTTTGAAGGCGTCCTGAAGGTGTTCTTAAGGAGAGATATGATGATGGATAGAAATTATACATAAATTACTGAATAAATAAAATGATCAATAAATTCTTTGCCACACTTATTGTTTTTATAATTGAGGGTATTTTTGGTGTCATATTTCCATAAATGTTCTTCTATGCAGTGGCTTTGGCTCTCTTCTACCAGACATTAGTAATATTTTGTACAATACAGAAACATCGACATTTTGAATCCCAGTTAAAGGACAAGTGTGTTATTCTTTCTCTTTCTTTCAAAATCCATAAAAAGATAAATAATATGTTAGCCTGAGCTAATGTTGCTGTCTAATGCAATCCAGTAAACAGCTATGCCACAAAGTCTACTTTTTCATGAAGCTTCTATATGTTCGGTTTTTATTGATGTTATCAGAAAGGGGATCCTTCTGATTTATATTTAGTGATGTCTGGAGGTGTTCTGGGTGGTATCATATTAAAATGAATGTGATTGTGGCGTTGTGTTGCCGAGGCGTTCTCATGAAGTGTCTGATGAGGGGAAATCCTGACTTACGTGTCATAAATGTATACTTTTGAACTATACTATTTCCACTGGTGGATTAGTCCTGATTGGGTGCTTTAGTGAGTATTTGGGGCAGCAGGACGGTACATGTAGGACTGAGTCCTGAATACACTTCAGTGTAGTGATCGTAGGAATGAAGGAACATGTCACACAGTCTCACTGATGTTTTTTTTAATTGGTTTTTGTGTTAGTAAGATCATTTGTTAGTCTTTTTTTTTTTTTAGCAAAGCTGTGAAACATTTGATTTTTCTGCTGTCTCAGGAGGGAGGCTTTAATGCTTTTCCTTTTCACAAGTGGTAGTAAATGCAGTAGAATTGGGCCTTGGGCTGTTGGTCAGACACAACAAGACATTTGAAGACATTGTGTTGTTCTGCTGGAAAATACGGCGGCCATTTTCAGTTTTGTTTTGTTTTGTTTCATTTTATAGACAAAACAAATGAGTTGTATAAAATGTTTGTACAAAAAAAATATATAATCAGCAAATTATTCGTTTGAAAAAAAATGTTAGTTGCAGCTTTCGTTGGAGTGTATGAATGAGTGTGATTCAGCTGAACAGTACTCAGTGTTTGACCTTACAGTAGGATTCTGTTATTCTAAAGTCCAAATTATTATGTCCAGCATATAATGCATAAACAGTTTTGAGGAACGCAGTGTAGTTGAACTGGTCATAGCATGTAAGATGATGTGACAAAATGAAGACTCTGTATCGTGTATATTCAGGCTAAAAAGAGCATTTTACTGGATGTAACGACACTCGGGCTGGTTTCTCTTTCACTGACATGGCTGCTCTCTCTGTCTCTCTGCACCTTGAAGGCTGCATGTAGGAAACACCTGATCACTTAATCCTAATTCAAGTTTCCCATGCAAATGAAAGTTTCGTCGTCATAGAGTGTAACACTAGAAAGGCCAGAGCCGTTCTTTATTTGGAGCCCTTTGGATACAATGGCTTCACAGTGACATAGACTGATGAAGGCCCACATAGCCCCAGCCAGGTATTTTCTGGAGCTGAAAAGCTGCCTTTGTGCTGCTTGCTCAACTCATCCGTGAATGTGCTTGTTAAAAATATACCTTTTCAGTGCTGAGGGCATTTGATTTGAGAGTATTCCATGATGGTACTGAACAGTATTTCCATTGTTCCTGAGGAGATTTCATGCACTATTATGAGATGGTTTTCTTTTTTTATTTTATTCTTTTGTTTTTCCATTGTAGTGCAAACACACCTAAACTCACACATCACACTTTTTTTTTTTTTATTTGGCAGGACAAAATTAGATTAAATGAAACCAGGATGGAATAAAGCAACATCCTAAGACGTCCTCCTGCCCTACAAAAGAGCATCTTATCTAAATTTAGTGATCATTACCAAGTTATACTGCCTACGTTATATGCAAACTACGTCATGCTCACATATGAGGGGAAGCTTATTGCCTACAGGATGTGGCCTTCCTGTGCGTCTCTGCATTTGGTATTGTGTTATGTGGAAGTGGATGAAATGAGTAGAGGTGACAACATCGCCATTCACGATACTGAAGCCTCTCTCTTTTCTCGAACAGACAGAAGCAGCTCTGAGCCTGTGGAGGACACAGACACCACCAGCTTCGTGGCAGAATTTGTGAGTAAAATTTTCTGTATTCTTTCAGTCGTGTGTTTGTTTAACTGTCTCTACTTTGTTTTGTGCTGATTTCTCATTGTCCTTTCTTAGAAAGCAGACTTACAGTAATCTGCTAAGAATTGTAACATAGCTGAACACACTGTACTGTGATTGCGAGCACCCAAGGGCTCATCGAAGAACAAGTTGCAGCAGGCTTTTTCCCGGTCTTTGCACACAAGAGAGTAATTTTCTTCCACAGTTACAAACGCAGTCTCATAAACAGACAGAATATAAAACTTACAAAGAGAGTTAACAAAGCAGACAAACTTGTCTTTCTTAGGTTTCTCTCTTTAGCTCTGTTCTTCCTTCATATTGTTTTCTCTGTTCTTGTCTGTCCCACAGTCCTTGGAGGCCAATTATCCAGTGCAAGTGACAGATCCTCACGGTAACTAAAGATGGTTCATTTCACTAGAATATGTGGGCTATTCCTGTCAGTGTGCAGACATACTGTAAATTCTCCAATAAAAGCTGGTGCATTAGTGGCAAAGTGGCCAGCACAAGCAAATAAAGAAGAGATTAGTTGTATCACACTGGCTTATATGGTAAATTCAGCATAATGTATTTATGTAGTATTAGTTCCATCACCACATCCATCTGTCTGCTGCTTGTAAGTTCCATTGTCTATATATATATAAAGACAAATTGTAAAATTGTATTCAGCTCTCTTAAGCCATATTTTTCATTTGTCGGATCCATGTAAAATTAACCATTGTTTAGATTTAAAATGCTTTGGTTTGCTTCAGAATGCAGCCTCAGATGCTCACTTCGGTTCAATTCAGCTGAAAGATCACAATAGAACAGCAAGTCAGAGCTGTGACTGGAACCTTAGCTGCACCCGGTTATGGCAGCATCCACAAAAAATGAGCATTATGTCATGAGTAAATCACTTCATCTGTGTGAAACATGTGACACTGACGGTCCATAATCAGGTGATTTGCATAATGTTCTGACTAAACTGTAAAATATTCCATGGCACGTCTTCTATCTGTCATGTGTCTTCTTCCACTCGTCCCCACCTGTTTTCATGGGTTACATCTACTGTCCTGACAATCATGGCCACAGTTACTGCAGATGTTTTTGACATTAAAACAGTAGTGTGCGGATTGAGTTCTGTTACTGTGAAAAGCTTCAGACATATTGGTCATTATTGTGTTCCTACAGTGTTTTTTATCAGAATGTGTCTCCAGCAGATGCTGTGACACTCCATCTGAGCTCCATGCCCTCGAGATACCTGAGCCCCTCCTCAGAAGACAGAATCAGACAGGTCAGTACTCCCGCTTTTGATGCATGTGCTCACACGCAACCGTTCACAGTGACATGGGGCCGAGTTACGAAGAATACAGTGTTGCACAAATGTGTACTGAGATTAACGTGCCGAGTTCTGAATTTACGGCTACAGTCTGTATTCATCGTTTACATGTCATCAACATAAACATGTGCCTGGCAAACAGAAATGACATGATGAGAGGTATGTATGGGACAAAGCCAAGACAAGCCAAATAAAAACTGAGGGGACAGAGAGAAAGACAATAAATAGGCAAATGTACTTAAATGTCATAACAATACAAAGAAAAGTTTATTATACTACTTGCATAACTATATGTAAATATAGCGCTGATTGTTTATGTAACTATACCTTCACAAAATATTCTTTTACCATATATGACCCTACAGCAACATAATTCATTTACTGAGGTCACTGAGGATCATTGCACAATCTGTCCTTTTACAAATATACACAAGCATCTTTTGGGTGTCTTCCAAAACTAATCCAACCAAACAGCAATCACCATCATACCCTCATAATATGGGTATGTTGATGCACATGCAATGTGTGAATACTTTCTAATTTAAACTCTGAACACACAGGATGTGGTTTTGCCCAGCTGAACTAGAAGGCGCAGCTGTGAGCATTGCTAATAACAGAGCAGGAACACAGAGGGTAGAACGATGCTAGCATCACTCTGTGTTGTACACTTTCTGAAGGCAGCATTGTTGAAAATGAGCTCAGAGCATAGGAAAAAAAATAGCAGCTGCAAATGAAGAAGAGAAGAAATTTTTCACTTCCAGTCCTGTCCAATCATCAGTGGTGAAAGTATACATCCCTCCAAGGGACAAGCTTTTGACTCTTGCCTTGCCTTGATGTACTGTAGCGTGCAACGTGGCTTTTGTTGAGACATGTTTTACTGCAGAAGCCAAGAAAAAGCAACACATCCAAAATCTGATGTGCATAGGGTTGAGACGTACAACTGCCACAACCAAACTACCACAGCCAGCTACTGTGGGTAGTAAAATTAGCACATTGTAAACAAGGAACAAACAGCTAATTTGCCAAGATGATTGACACTGAATGTTTGTGTCCAATAAACCCCAGTGTTTCACGGCATTGTCTAGTGAGGTCTTCTGTATTTTAGACTTTACAGTGGAACAGTTTTAGTGGCCGTGTCAATGACACTAACAGACATTACCCCTGCATGTTCCACTATTCAGTCAGATTTCGCTGGAAAGGTGCTGTATTAGCTGTTGATTTATGTTAAACAATGGATAGTGAGTGAAAGATGAAGAGAAAAATCACATTTTATTTTTTCATTAAACTAAACATTCAAGCACTAATAATACCACTTCAGTGATTATTGCTAATAACAACAATTTCCCTGAGGTACCTACCAAAGGGATCAATAAAGTTATATCTAATCGAATCTAATCTAATAGAGCTGGCTGATATTGATATCTTTATGTGAGCCATATGGTCAACCAGTGAAAACAATGAGCTCCTGGAGGAAAACATTGGGCTTGTAATAGATCATAATAACAAAAACCTATTAGAGCTGATATTAGACATTTTATCAGTAAGTTCTTGTAAACATTACACGTTTGAAACTGCGTAAACATCGTGTGACATTTATCACAGGGTATTTGCTTTGAAACCATTTCAAATGTATATATAGCACAGAATGACATCTGTTGTGTTAAAAACTAAACATGGAAACTTTGAACACGTTAAAGACGAACAATAACAGTACAGGACGGTTGTTGCATGTGCCTTGCAGATATGTGCACTACCTTTATTGCACATCATGCTGATTCACCTCTTTGTCTCTTCTGACTTTGGCAGCTGTAGATCTTATTTCTGGTTCCTAATTTTCCCAGTGTTGGTAACAGCTGTGGGCACTTGAAAAATGCCCGGCAGATTGATTCCAAGTTTTGTTTCTTTTGTAAATTAAACAATCAAAGAAATCTATCTTCTGTTTTCCCTTTTTAATAGTTTATGGCATTAAAACTTAGTTATGCAACACAGAAGACATTTGAGTTTGATCTACTTCTAGCCATGGTTGTGTTGTTTCTATAGAGGTGCAGAAGTTTAAATTCAGTGAAAAATGAGCCGATAGGGGGAAAAATGTGACAGGAGGGTTAAGTTCAGCTACACAGAGTCATTTTTGCTGTGTCACTGTAGACTTGTAGTCGTGCCGACTGTTTATTTCATGAAATTAACCCAAATAATTTCCCAGAAATGATACTATATAGGGCTGCAAGGTGGCGCAGTTGGTAGCACTGTTGCCTCGCAGCAAGAAGGTTGCCGGTTCGCGTCCCGGTGGGGGCACCGGAATCTTTCTGTGTGGAGTTTGCATGTTCTCCCCGTGCAGCGTGGGTTCTCTCCGGGTTCTCCGGCTTCCTCCTACACAGTCCAAAAACATGTTGAGGCTAATTGGTGATTCTGAATTGTGTGAATGTGAGTGTGCTTGGTTGTCTGTCTCTAAGTGTGGCCCTGCGATGGACTGGCGACCTGTCCAGGGTGTCCCCTGCCTTCGCCCTAAGTCAGCTGGGATAGGCTCCAACCCCCCACGACCCTAATGAGGATTAAGCAGTGTATAGATAATGGATGGATGATACTATATATGTATGTACATCTTGTGATATGAAATAAAATGATTTGTTGAAACTACCTCTTTCGGTGTAGAGTGTGAGTTGTAAAAGGGGAATGATGGCTGTCTTTGATCTTTCTATTTCAGGCTTGTTTGCAGTTGTTTGAGTTCAGACAGTTGGAAGAAAATTGCCAGTAGGCTGCACTGGGAGCAGTAGGACTAATGATGATCATTTGTGTTTCTGTGTTTGTAGCCAGTGGAAGATGTGGAAGAATGCACCTGCCCAACATCTACTTCACCAGGTACATCAGTTCTTGTATTGACAGTGAAGTTGTGTTTAATCACTCTGCATGAAAACTGCACTCGTTTGTGCTGGATTGGTCACCTGAACTATGAACACATGTGGGAGGGGGAGTTGTTTGTTACATTTGCTCCCGGTATGGCCATACACTCTGACGGCCACCAGGAGGCAGAGCTTTTAACTAAAGGAATGATTAATTAATGATGGTAATATTCTATCATTTGTAGCGCACACATTTCTTTGAGCTAATGCCATCTTTCTCGTCCATCTCTGAGCTCAGACTACCCGAAAGAACTGCAGTTGATGAACTGTGAAAAGTGCTGCTGCCCAGCACCTCCTCCCAAGATCAGCGACCTCATGAACGACAAAGATCTGCTGGATTTACTGCGGCTCAAACTGGATCCAAACCACTGCACCATCAAAAACTGGAAGAACTTTGCGAGCCGCTGGGGGATGAGCTACGACGAACTGACCCTGCTGGAGCATCGAACCCAGGGCTCCTTATCGCAAAGCCCCACCCAAGAGTTCTTGTTGCGCTACAATCAGAAGACGGTCACTGAGCTTACTGAACTTTGCCGCATCTATCAGCGCATTGACGTGCTGCGACTGCTGCAGAGCTGGATAGAGAAGGACTGGCCGTCACGCTGGCAACAGACTCATTAACCAGTCCGGCTGTGTATTTAGCCTGTCTCTCATTTTCCGTCAGGGTGCTTTAAGGTTTCTTCTTCTTCCTAAGCTTGAATACATGCTACTACATTTATATTAACTTTAGTAAATGGTCTTATAAAAAAGGTAAATGATGGACTGGAAACTCTCTGTAGAGAATGTCACACAGCACTGACCTTGCACTGAATGCTGTTTTGTCTTTTACCTTTCTCTTGCTATCGCTGGCTGTAGTTAACACAAGGAACGTCACATTCCTGACGAGTCCACGCAGCCACTAATACAATTCTCAGTTGGGAACACACGCCCATATTAATGAGGAGCTTGTATGATCTGACAGCACCACAGATATTAGTGAGCTTACTGTGAGTTTCAGCAGCTACACTGAACAAAAATAAAAACTCAGCATGCAAATGATATTCTTTTCTGACTTAGAGAAAAAGTTAAAATTTCTATGGTTCTGGTTAGCAAAGAGGTTAATTTAGCCAACTGTACGCAAAACCTTTCTGAGCTGTTCAACTGGTGGCAAATTCTCAACCACTGAGGTGATCCACAGCCTGGTCAGGTGTGACTTTGAAGCACAATGATCAGATAGTGTGACCAGTACAGACACTCCTTAGACCACTGACTGTAAAAGCCCACCACAGAATGCAGCTTTATTCAATGTTAAGATGACAAGAGAAGGACTAGAGTGGGCTGTCGACTGCTGAATGCTGTCAGTTAGGGCCGTAGCCTAATGGTCCACAACTCCACTTCTTGTAATTCAGCGATGATTTCAGACAGCTCTGGATGGACGTTGTCCTCCACAACGTCCACCAGCTTTCCCAGGCCCGTCAGGAGGAGTGGGATAACATCCCACAAGCAGCATCGACAACCTCATTAACTCTTTGTGTCACAGATGTGTGACTCATTACTGCCTTGTGATTTGTGGTTATCCTTTCCTATATGGGATGTCCATTCTGTTGTAGCCCTGTCATGTGTTGAAACAACAAATGCGTATTGTCTTATGTTAAAAAGAAAGAACAGAATTTAATCAACTATTACAGCCTCCATTTGTATCTATAGTTGAAGTAGTAATTTCTACAAGCAAAATGTAATTATCAGTCAGCAATTAAACGTAATTATTTAGTTTATCTTTGCTTTCTTGATCATTACTAAACCAGCTGATTTTCACTCTGTTGGTCTAGACTCAGATTTATCAACATGAGCTAAGCAACTTTTTTTTTTATTTATTTTTTTTTTACCCAAATGTGTAAAACTGCATCCTATAGAATATGTTGATGATGTAATTTAGAATCATCAAATGTGTTCTGGATGAAAAAATGTTGCTCTCTGTGAGGTATTATATTGTTGTGTACACAGAGTTTAAACCAGAGACAGAAACACACTGATCAGTTACTACAACCGTGCTGTGCAGGAGAACTGATCTAATTGGCCAAATATCAGTTAATATGTGTCAGCCTGCTTGTCAGAAAAAAAATTCTCATTTTCTGTAAACTTTTCACACTGTTGTAGGTTCAACTGGGTTATCGGATATCAGAATAATTTCCATAAATCACTGTGGTTGAATATCAGGGCACCATCTTCACTGTTTGTTATATTCCAAAGCGTCAGATATTTGCTAAAACACAGTAGAAATTCTCACCACACTGTGCAGCTCATTCCCATGTCTGGCATAGATGGCAATTGGTAAGACGAGCTAACAGAGTGGGGACACTTTCTTATTGAACACGGCAGCCTTCTTAATGATCAACTGATGGCTTTTTGAAAATATTTGCTGTTCGAGACAGAAATATCTCAACAGCTCTTTGATAGATTGTCACAAAATTGTTTACAGATTTGTACATGGTGATTGACTCCACTAACTTCTTGATCCCCTGACTTTTCCTCCACCAATCTTTACATTTTCGTATCGTTCTCAGACAGCGTATCCAGATGGCTGTGATGATCCCCTGCCTTTTCCATTAGCATTGCTATGAAGTTTTACGTGAACTACCTTTTTATCATTTAGCACACACGTTGATGTCCCCCCTCAAGGTGAATTGTATTGAACTTGGTGGTTCCAACAATTATTTTATTTGCCAAATACATTGGTTTATGACAAAATACCTGCAAAACAACTGAGATTTCCAGTTGTTCTTTGTGTGCAGTGAAAATTACTACATATTGGCATGCTGGTGACCACGATGCTGACGTACAGCCTCCCAGATCCACTAACATGACTGTTAATGCCTCTTAGTTTAGCATTAGGCAGTGTGTTTATTGTTTATGAGATATTTGGTTTAAGTTCTGAAATAACGCTCCTACAACCTGAACAACAAGCCACTGTAACAGGATCTGATACAACCGTAAGGAATGTAGCTGAAAGCGGCTATGTGTGAAAATCACAACAAGTGAAAAGATTGATTTGTAAGTATATTTATTTTTCATTTCATACATATCTTCTTAACTTGTAAACCCAGAAGATATTCTGAAAAAAACAAATCTTGTTTTATTTTACAAACCAAAGCTACCAATGTTATTTGTCATTGAGTTTTGTTTTTTTTTATATATTTTAAGAAACAACTTGTCTTTATTGTACTTGTTTTCTTGATATGAAATAAATTCATCAAAATCTGCAAAAGGTTTTATCATTTTTTTAAAAATATATCATCGTCATTGTCATAGCAACATTAAAATCAAAGGCACTCGTGATAAATTCACAGACAGTTAAAATAGAAGTACTTATATTTCTTTTTCTTATTTTTCACTAATATGTGCACATTTTTAAGAAGGATTTGATAAAAATGAAAGAACAGAACATTTGGAAAATATTCAAGCATACAATTGCTTTGTATGGACAAATACCACTACTTTTTTTTTTTTTGTCCATCGAGTTTGTTGAAAATGTGTCAGAAACTTGCAGATCTGTGAAAATGTACTTACATTTTATTTTATTTATTTTAATACATTCTTTTACTTTGGATGTAAACCAGTTAGTCATCTGTTTTATTATTTTCTACATTATATTAGTAAAGTATCACAAAAGAATAAAGTATTTGAGTGATTTATTGAACAAAAATAAACAAATGCAACTCATTTATCCTTTAAAATGTTTAAGGTAAAGTAATTCACTTATCAGAAACTTAAACAGCTCACTGTGATCACATACAATACTGAGGCAGTTATTTAATAAGAAACATACTTCCAAATCATCAGTGTGTGGTTGGGGGTGGGGAAGGGGTGGGGGTGGGGGGGGTGACTTGTATAAATAACAGGAATATACACATAGTTTATAAAAGCAGCTTTATCATTAGGCTATGTTATTATAGAAGAAGGATAGCATTATCTGCAGCTAAACTCTCTTTTATGGTCACAAACTAGAGTGTAGAATTGGTTTAGTTACATGTATTTACAAGATTTCTGGACTGACATTTTATCAGGTTACCCTAGCAAGAAGGACTCAGCTTCTCAATCCTTGATATTAAGGCCGAGCATATTTGAGAGGCTGAGGGACATTTTGTCATTTTCATCTGAAACTTCAGTAGAAATTTCAGGGGCTACCAGGCCCACCACAGAGTCTGGCTTTTCTACTTTGAAAGTACCTCCTCTCACTAAAGCAGAATCTCCTGCTTCTGTAGAGCCACCGACATCAAGGCTTGGGGCAGCGAACTTCAGACCAAAATCATTTTTCTCTTCAGTTGGTGAGACATTAGTCGAGGGGGCTTTATCCCTTGCCATTTTCAATCTTTCCATAATATCAATCTTTTCTCCTGTTTTCGATGTTGCGTTTACTACTGGCAAGCGGATCCCTTTGCTGATGACATAGTCCTTTTCATCTGTGTCAGGCTTTGGTGAGTCAAAAGCATCAGCAATTCCTCCAATGACATCAATGCTGTTCCTAGGCAGTCTGTGGAATACAAATGCAGGAACCTCCACCTCAGTGTCAGTTTCAGAGTCAACACCGCTTCCCTCTTCAGAATTTGCATTGGTATTAACCTCTGAAGATTTTATCTTAGACCCTAAAAAGTTAAATTTTGGAAGCTTGAAATGTGACGATTTGGGCTTTTCAAGATTGATATCGACATCTGGAGCTTTCACATCTACTTTTGGTCCTTCAATATCCCCTTTTAACGTTGGTGAACTCACATCTACTGCAGGAACAGAGGTGTTGGCATCTGCTGTAGCAGCGCCTATGCTGACCCTGGGTGTCTCTACTCCAGCCTCAACTGAGGGACTGGGAACCTCTACTTCAGAACTTGAAAGATCTAATTCTGGTAGTTTGAAATGAGGCAATGTAAAGTCACCAAGGTGTGGATCAATATCAAGCTCAGGTTTTTTTAACTGTGCATTAGGTCCTTTGAAGTCTGCCACTTCTACAGCTTTTCCTGTGATATCAGGTGCTTCCAGTTCAGCTTCTGGGAGCTTAGTCTGTACGTTTAACAGTGGAAGGTTCCCATCAATCTTTGATGAAGACAGGCTGAGGTCTGATGTGTTCAAACTGAGATTAGGTTGGAGGTCTGCTTTTGGTAGCTCCAGGTTGTGTTTCTCTACATTGATTTTGGGCAAATTAGGGTCCACACCACCATCTAATTTAAGATCAACCTTTGGCTCCTTTACCCTTGGCCCTGAAAAGCCAAAGTTTGGCATTTTTATTTTAAGTGGCTTGAATTTCCCAACTGAGGCATCAACCTCTGGAGCTTCAATGTCTACATCAGGGCCTTTGACATCAGCATTTGGTAAATTAATGTCAAGACCTGTTGTATCAAGTCCGCCTTCAATTTTTGGTGGCGACAAGGATAAATCTGGTGCTTTTAGGTCTACATTTGTTTGACCCAGATCAACTTTAGGTAGGTCAATGCTGGTATC
>NW_007577778.1:852883-861263 GCF_000690725.1 Stegastes partitus
AGTCCGCCTTCAATTTTTGGTGGCGACAAGGATAAATCTGGTGCTTTTAGGTCTGCTGTTACATCAGCGTCTAATTCAGGACCCTTTACTTTTGACCCTCTGATTTTTGGCAATTTGAGTTTCTGTAACTTTGTCTTAACATCAAGTGGGTCAAGGTTAAGATGTGGACCATTAACATCTATATCATGACCTTTGACATCAACATTGTGCGTGCTGATATTGAGGTCTGGAGCATCAATCCCAGCATCAAGGTTCACATCTTGCGCTCTCACATCAGGCCCTTTGAGGTCAACATCTGGTACCTTCATGTCAGCATCAATGTCTGCTTTCGGACCTTTTAGTGTACCAAATTTGGGCATTTTGAGCCATTTGAATTTTCCAGTGGAGCCTTCAATGTCAACATCATTTCCTTCCAGCTCTGCTTTTGGTAAGTTTAGATTGACATCTTCCACATTTATTTCACCATCAATCTTTGAGGCTGAAACATCTGAATCCAAATGAATATCTGTCCCACTGACCTTAGGACCTGAGAATGACTTCTTTGAACCTTTAAGAGAAAGGAATTTAAACTTTCCAGATGGACCTTCAGTGCTTACATTAGGTGTTTTAACATCAACACCAGCTGTGGGTAAATTCAGATCAATGTCAGATGTGCTAATCCCACCATCAATTTTTGGATCTGAAAGATCAACATCTGGTGTGCTTAGATTAGCATCAAGGTCCACATCAGCTTTTGGGGTATGAAGTTTGTTTCTTTTAAACTTCAGATTGAACCAGTTTTTTATTCCTGAAGGAGGATCAATGTTAACATCTGGAGCATCTACATCAAGATCAGCTTTGGGGAGATCCACCTTAGCATTTGGTGCATTAATGTCACCCTCAATCTTTGGAGCAGAGAGATTGAAATTAGGTGTGTTTACATCTGCATCCATATCAAAGTCTGCTTTAGGCCCCTGAAATTTGGGCTTCTTCCATTTCTTGTGAGGCCAGTTGAATTTATGGCTATCAATGTGAAGCTCTGGGGTTTGAACATCGAGATCAGGGCTTTTGATGTCAGCTTTGGGCAAGTTAACATCAATATCTGCTGTGCAAAGATCCACATCAGTCTTTGCTTGGGGGAGGTTGACATCAGCTGCTGGCAGGTCAGCATTTAGATGGGCATCAGGTCCTTTAATTTTGGGACCTTTCCATTTTTTAAGGTGCCACTTTCTACCAGTACCATTTAGGTCTAACTTTGGCCTATCTAGGTCCAAACCTGACAACTCAACATTTGGCGTCTCCACATTACCACTGACAGAAGGGAGATCTACGTCACCAGACACATCTATGTCTGCTTTTGGTTTTTTCGCTGGAGGAAAATTGAAGTGTGGCATTTTGAACCCAGGGGCCTTGTACTTCAAGGTGCCTGTCTTGATTTCTGGTTTGTCAACATCAAGCGAGGCACTGGGAGTGTTGACTTGCGGCGATAAGACACTGACATCAGGTGTTTTGAGGGTTCCACCTAGATCTGTTTTGATATCAGCTGAGGGCTTATTTACACTGAGACTGGGAAGGTCTCCATTGAGAGTGGGACCCTTTATTTCACCCCCCAACCCCTGTGCAGCATTTAGATTTCCACTCAGGCCATCAAGGAAAGCGTTTGGTTTCCCAGCTGAAAGATCCAGTGACAGGTCCTCCTCTAGGAGCATCTGTTGGTAATAAGAACATTTAAAAAGGTAAGTCGTGAAAAAACTGCTGCTGAAATATCAGTAAAGAGTGACTTTGACTGGATTATTAATCTATAGGCATACATTAGAGTGTTTTAATTAACAATCTGATTGTGTCGCTTCACTGAAAAAACAAAAAAACATCTTTTCTCACTGTCCTTCTGTGGTATATAGTCATGCACATCATTTTAGGTTCATACGCTCAGTTTAGTTTAATTTTGATTATAGCTAATTTTAAATGAAGACATATTCTTTATAAAAAATTAAAATCCACTTTTAACTAAATTGTTCTATTTGTACTATTTGTTCATAAGCACAACTATCATGCTCCTATTTGGCTGAACTGAGCAGATCCAAGTCGGATTTGCATGTACATAACGCTTTCATGGTTTCATTTGTTTTAAAATAACAATTGTGCTGAAGACGATTGAATCAAATCTATGGGGGAAAAAAATTTAATTCTGTTCTTTTCCCACTCATTCATTTGGAGCGAGATAGAGGCAGAAATTTTAAAACTTTGTCCAATACAACCAAAACACTCTGCATTAAAATGTTTCTTTTCTTATTTTGTTAACCCCTGCCTTTAATATCAGCTCACCTATGTCTGGAACTGTGATGCTTACCTGTTTAGAGTTGTTGAGCCCGAAGCCCAAGGAGCCGAGGCCAGCACCGGCAGTCAAGTCCTTCTTAGTCACAACCTTCATATTGTCATTATATGGCTCAAGGACCTTCAGGATGTTCATTACCTCATTTTTATTGAGGTGGTCTAGATGTATCGTGGCTGCAACAAGCTCATCCCCTGGAACAAGCAGGAAACCTTCGTAAATCCTTTATCTATGGGTACTTGTTGTTTTTGTTATTTTTAAACTGCAGCACAGTTACATAATAACTTACCGGCTTGCAGGCCACTTTTTGCAGCCAGTGTGTCATCTTTGATTCCCGCGATGACAACTCCTTCCTCGGCGTCATCGAGGATGAGGCTTTCTGAAAAGCTTGCACTCCTGCTGTCCCCGGTCTTCACTTGAAACTGTTTATAATACACAGAAAATTAGACAGGTTTGCACCATTTTCACACATTTGCACCATGCCATTTGTTCTCGTCTACCTTTTAGTATGTATTTGTTGTTTTGTGTGCAGGTTTGTCATCCTTACCATTATTTCTTAGGTGTATTTACATCCACATGTCATGGAGCTTAGACCATAATACGAGAAATCATTAAAACTCCAAACCACAGCAAGGTTATCTGTAACAGCAGAGAAAGGCAACCTTAGTTGATGAGTTCATTTACATCAGTGACAGTAACAGTATATGTCAGGAAAAATGAAGGCGTAGAGAGGCACTGCAGAATTTTTACATCTTTGCTATGTTTTTTTTTTTTCTTTTTAATTCAAAGGGAATCAGATCATGTTAATAAAAACACTCTTTTCCTTGGATATGGAAATTGTCCCCAAGAATATAGCCAGAAACATGGCTTTCATGCTATTAACAAACCATTGGTTATGGTTTTTGGTTTGATGTTAATCATTGTGATTGAACTCTAATTACTGCCAAGAAACAAGTGTGTTTCTGTGTGTATAGGTCCTAATCAATTAGGCATACATGCATACATACATGCATTTCTTAAATTACCTTTTTAACTATTTTATGTGCTACCATTTGATTTGATTTATGCCTTGCTTTTGTGTTTAATGTAACCTACAATATACCTGTACAGAGTACCCTACATCTGTGGCACAGTTTGAACCCAAATAAACGCATACAGTGCAGTATGAAAGTTGGCAGATAGTTTATGCCTCAGCTAGAAGATGACAACAAAACAAACAGCATTACTGAAGATCCTTTTAACTCTGATGAACACAGTGCGAGCTGATCTCCATTACAGATTCTAGGAATCATTCCAGGCAGCAGTCAGCAGCCCTCAATGGGGGGTAAGTTCCTCCGCTCAGTGCTCTTCAACTGCCTTTAACACCTCTTCAATTTTCTGACCCTTACTGACAGAGAAACAACGACGCCCACACGCTGTATCACCTCACACTTCAGGAATCCAAAACCTCTGCCAGGTTTGTTCAGGGGAATGTGTGCATCTAAACCAGCTGGTTTGGATGCATTCTGACACACACACACACACACACACACACACGCACGCACACACACACACACACACGCACACACACAACCACACACAGTCTCACTTGGGCCACACCCTAACATCTTTGTATATAAACGTTAAAGTGATACACTTGCAGCATAATTGCACATATAAAGATGGAGCTGGCTTTGCTGGGTTGTAAAATAAGTCCTCAAAAATGGGGGATAAAAGTTATCTTCTTTAAACCTGAAGCTCATCAGTCAACACCAATCACAGTGTTAATGCAGCAGTCTGCTCTATAAGATCATTAGTAACGTCCCAGCACAAAAAATACCATGTGTAATTTCATTAGTAATTGCTGACAGCAGATACACGACATTAGAAAACTTTGATTCTTATATTAACTGCTTTTCGGAAAGGCTGATATCATTGTTCTGCACAAGCATCCTTGATTTCCAAAGACGTATGTGTACTTCCCTGGACCAGAAATTCACGGCAACTCAAAGAAAGAGGGCGGGTAAGAAAGTCGCAAGAGATTCTTGAAAATAATAGCAGTACAGTTAATAGGAGTATCCTCTAGAACTGGGTGGCAACACTAACACTAACAACACAATGCAAAATGGTGGGTGTGTAAGTCAGATGACTGCAAAGTTTGGTATATCCATAGTTGGGACAACAGCAAGAAACATTGACAGCAACACAAATGAACAGTGCTCAATATAAAGTGTAATGCACCGTGCAATGTAATGTGCTTCATCTACGGTTACAGTATTCTAGCTTTAATTTTTAATCTGTTGTTGTTCCGGGCGAAGACACATTTCCAAAAATCTTGACTTTGCAGTTGGGCCGCAATGCATCAAAAAGCAGTTTGAAGAACTTGGAAAAAACTATCGGTTCAAGAATGTAGCTTTAGCTTTATGTGGCTTTAGTATTAATTCACACCAAATCTGTCAGACATTTGAGGTCAAATTAAATTATTCTAATTAAAAACCACTTTTTTCCCTCCAGCATTTCAGCATAACTGATGGTAGGGAAGCACAAAGTGGCAAACCTCCTCCTGTTCTGTGTAACACTTGTTACACAAACACAATTACTTGATTTCTATTTCATAAACTCAATAACTACCAATGTTTTACACAACAAAGAGTTATCCTACTTGAACCAAAAGAAGGACACAAACCACATCTTACATATTTGATGTACTCACCATGTATTGCTGCCAGAGACTCCTCCACCTAAGTAAAGCCCAGCGACGGATGTCTCCTCCTCAGTGTATCACTGCTGCTCTGTCATCCAGGATGGGATGGATCAGCCACTTAAATGCCTAAAAAGCTTCTAGCCAGCCAGGAGAACAGGTTGGGCCGCATCAGGACCGCCTCTCCTAGCACCCCCTTACACACACACACACACACACACACACACACACACGCTTACACAACCACACATAAACACACATGCACGGACACACGTCTTTCCTTCACTCTTGGCTTTTTGGTAGCCGAAACCTGACTAGAGAGTGCAAAACAGAGAGACGTACCAGAGAGCAACACACCACTCCTTGTTAACAGGACTAACCAGGTTTACCGAGGAGCAAACACACACAATACTATCTCACACACAGATACTTCCCTCCCGCTTTTCATTTGGCTTTCATTTGGATGTTTCACTTCTTGACAGTCCATTTGTTGGTAATTTTACTTTACATAACACAGCATGAAAATGAGGAGAAGCTTGTCTAAATGTGAATGTCTTAGTAGCAGCAGAAGTTTAGTAGCTCAAGGATCATTTGCATGGTTTGCTCATGTATTCTCTGCATTCCTACAAACTGTTTACTAAATTTGAGGCCTCACTGATTTCTGTTCATGCTAATCAGTCACTGACACTCAAGTTACAGGGCTTCAGCTCTGCTTTTATTGCTCTCATTGTTGCCTTGTGTGCAGTCAGTCAGCACTCAATACCACACTGAAATTTAACAACAATAAAGGCGGACATGGTTGTCATGCTTTTTGTATCTAGCCCCTGATTTTCATACCACAGAGACCTGAATGTTAACAATGGATGCCAGGACAGCAGGATTGAATAACTTAATAAAATATACAGTTGGACACAATTTGGAATTGAAGATGCTGTGTTGTTTTAAAAGGAGAGGGCCTGCTAGTACCAGCAGCAACAATGCTGCTTTATTGTGACTTTGCTGGTGAAAATAAATAAAGCAGGAGTTAAGTAATATGCAGTTTAACAGTGTCACCCTGCTCTTAGTTCATATGCAAAACTAAGCAGCTGACCGCATGTTGTAGCTCCAGATTTACCACACAGACATGTGAGTGGTATTAAACATCATCGCCTTCCTGGAAAGAAAAAAGAAAAACTAACAACACACATTTAAAAAATAGCTGAAAAAACAACCTCATGAGGTCCATTTTGTAGATATTCCTCTTCAAGACGTCACTAAAACATTTGGAAAAATTCAAATTTATAGTACAATTTTAATAAATGTCATTCTTTACGTCTCACTAGATTTTATAAAGCAATATTGTACTTTTTATCATAACTACTGCAGCTGAGGGTACCACTTATTTAGCGAATTTTAAAAACATATAATAATCATGCTCATTGTATATCATTCTTAGACACCTGATGATAATGTACATTAGACTTTGTTTCTTTTACAAAAGAAAATCATCGAAATTTGGTCTAATTTATGTTGTCTGTGTTTTAACAATGAATGTTTCAGGAGGAAACAAATCTCAGCTTAATCTAACGTAAACAAAATGTTAGAGCGGAATTATCGCTGCCACTGTGATGCTAATAAGGCTCAATCTCTCAACTGCTGATTTAATCCTGTTGTAAATGTTCAGACCAATTCATAATTGGCATTCAGTTGGAAGGCATTTCAATTATGTTGAAGATACAGTTCCTTCAACATTGTACTTACTAAAATGCATACCAAGTATTGCAACATGAATCACTACCCAACCCGTCAAACCGATCAATAGAATGTGGTGACTGTGTACAGACTGAGAAGGGTGTTGTCAGTATACAAATAGCTCAACAATGAGCAATACAAATCAAAAATCTTAATCAAGAAAAGGGGTGAGGCAGTGTGTTCAAGTTGTGGTATTACTTCTCTTCAAGATCAGTGATTCTCAGTGATTCAGCTTTTGAATTTGTATGTTTTAAGGGCTGTTACGTTGGCTAGGTCTGTCTTGCCAAAGAGGTTTTGGTGTCAATTGAAGGTACAGGTAAAAAGAAGGTTAAATAAAACTCGAAACTTTCAACAGAAATTTGGAGTGTGTCACTGCTGCTGCTGTTTCTGTTAGCTTTACTTAGCGTCTGTTACCGCCAGATAGCCCCCGTTAGCTACGAATGGCTGCCGTTAATTCATTTTACCAAAAGAAACCTCCCGTTGGTGCCAGTTAACTCCAGTGAGCTCCAGAAATCTTGTGTTCGGAGCCATTAGAGGCTAACTTGAGTTTTTTTGGAGCTAACAGGTGCTAAAGGGAGTGGGAAAAGCTAATAGGAGTCATATGAATCTAAAAAAAAAGCGCTATTGCGAGCTGTTAGCTTGTGTTAGCTACTGAACGCTCCCAGAAATGAAAATGGAGAATAGTAAACAGCGTGCCCACTGCTTGTACACTGGCACGTCAAATAACTTATTAGCCAACATTTAGCTAACCATTATGCAACCAACAGCAGCTGTTAATCCACTGAGTGGTGCCCTGACAATGTGTCACCTTCCAAAATAGCATCATACACCTGTTGTAGAAATGAATAGTATGTGGATGCTGATCTATTATGGCTTTATATATCCACAAAATACTGACAAAAAGTGATAGTATTGTAGTATGGAGTATTTCCATCAGTTTCAAACCCATCAAAATCTGCATTTGGAATGCAGCAAAGTGGAAGCCCTGGTATTCAACAAGAGTTCCTTCTTTGTCATTCCGTTTACAGTTTAAATAGGCTGTGAGAACACAGGCTGAACATGGACAAAGCCACTCTCAAGCAGCAGAATCTGTCTCAAGCCTTTAAAGGTCATCTTGATCCTCGTCCACCCCCCAGGCTGCCCCTATGTGGGTGTGTGTATAGAGTCCTATTTGCATTTGTATGAACACAAAAACTTTAAATGGGAAATGAATTTGAACAATTTGTGGGTTCAGTTTCAGTCCCACAGGTATGTGACTTCCATCCCAACCCATCGCTGCTCAGCCGGCACGTTGTTGGGACTGACTGCTTGGACTAAATCTGTGACACAAACTTGCTCTGGAAAAGAAACCTCTGGGAAAGTTTTCAGACACACAGAACTCTGACTATCATACCTCAGTGCTTTCATAATATCACATTTGTGTCTATTATTTTTGCACTGCAGAATGTAATGGCAGTTTTTTTAATAGCACAACTATAATTTTTTGTCTCACTTGAACAAAATCAGTGGACTGCAGGGTGGCACAGTTAGTAGCACTGTTGCCTCGCAGCAAGAAGGTTGCCGGTTCGCGTCCCGGTGGGGACACCGGAATCTTTCTGCGTGGAGTTTGCATGTTCTCCCCGTGCAGCGTGGGTTCTCTCCGGGTTCTCCAGCTTCCT
>NW_007577778.1:861898-927372 GCF_000690725.1 Stegastes partitus
CATGTTTTTGGACCTTGTGGGAGGAAGCCAGAGAACCCAGAGAGAACCCACGCTGCACGGGGAGAACATGCAAACTCCACGCAGAAAGATTCCGGTGCCCCCACTGGGACACGAACTGGCGACCTTCTTGCTGCGAGACAACAGTGCTACCAACTGCACCACCCTGCAGCCCATCTTAAAGGTGTTAATCTATTCTTCCAGTGGGTATTTCCACTATTGAAAGGTCAGTGTGCTCCATCAGAGGAGCCTTTAGAATGTTAGCTTTAGAAACCCCCACACCTTTCCAGTATCAGATTGATGGCATGTGTGACCAGTCACTTCTGTTACTTTTGGTTTGCATTGCAGTCCCAATGCATTCTGCATTTACACCTTGTTTTAAAACACTGTCCTTTTCTCTTATAGACGTGTCCAAATGAACTGCATAGAGATCATATGCTGCTACCAGCGGTGAACGACAGAATCTTTGTGGGTAAGAGTGCAACACTATTAATGTGTTCCTAGAGAGAATATTTAGTTATTCTTGCAATAAAGGTGAAAATTTGTAAGATAAATTTCCCTCTTTGTACACTATATAGTCCACTTAAAACCAAGGCAGCTTCCAGTAAGTGCAGTCAACAGAAACAACACCATCAAATACTGGAAGAGACTTATTCCATCTCAAATCATCACATTTTTAGAGCATTTTCTGCTTAACCCTGTCTGACTTTCTTTAAGAAAAAAAATAAAATTAAAATTTTTAAAAAAGTTATAGCATACCTGTCCAGGGTGCCTTCGCTCTAAGTCAGCTGGGATAGGCTCCAGCCCCTCCATGACCCTAGTGAGGATTAAGCGGTGTATAGATAATGGATGGATGGATGAAAGTTATAGCATAAAACATGGACATGTTTAATAATAATTTGTGATATTTTAGCTTAATCTATCAAATCCCTTGGAAGATTTTTTTTTTTTTTTTTAATTTGCCCTTCTTCCCACTTTTAGTATGTTGAAATTCAAGGCTATGTTTGAATGACAATGTCTCAGGAACTATTCAAGATAAAAGCCTAAAAGGCCTTCATTGTTATTCTCATCATGCCATGTCTTCAGAATACTGGACAAGTAGATCAAATATTCTTATGGGTGAGTAGAGATCTTAATATGAAAAGTCCCAACATTAAGCTCACATTAACAAAAATGTTGACAATGCAGAAGTCAACCAGTGATATTTTTGGAATCATATGTAGTTGGATGCCAGTGTAGTACAAAATAAAACCTTTAGAATACTTTTTAATATGAAATACTTGGTTTACAAAAGACCATTTATTTTTGTTGAACCTTGACAACAGGTTGAGCAGGTGTGACAAGCTGTATCACAAAAATAAAAATACTGCTCAGGTAGCCTGATCCAAGTAGAGTTTCAAAATGCTTTTTTTCTGCCAAGACATCATAAGGTCTTCCAGAAGCCTAGCATAACATTTTTAATCGTGAGATATTGTCATTCAAACATAGCTTCAAATTTCAATGTGTGAAAAAATGTGCTGAAAGTGGGTCAATGGGCATTTAAAAAAAAAAAGAATATCTCAGAAAGTATTTGATATACAGCTGTTAACAAATTCCTTGAGACCACCTGTTAAATTGATTTAGCACTATATGTGTGTGTGTGTGTGTGTATATAGATATGTATGATATATATGTACATATATATCATACATATATAGAGAGAGAGACAATCCAGCATGATGAAGTGCTTTAATGCACAATCAGCTCTCGATGTTTTACCATTTTGAGCAGGAGTGAGGAATTTCAAACTGAATTCATCTTGTTATGCCCAAATTTGTGCCGTTTCACTGGACTTCTCTGAGAAGTCAGCAATGAATAACATTCAGCCAATAAAACATTTTTTTCTGTTCAGGAATGCAAGTAAATAACTATATTTTGACATATCAATCAAGGAATGTTAATGTGATTTACTTTTTTTTTTTTTTTTTTTAAGTAAGTAAGTAAGTAAATTTGAATATTTATGGCCAACAGTAGTATTTATATCTTAGCATTAAAAATATTATTTTGGTTAAAGAGCTTCTATATGCTGGTGAATAAACCATTACAGAAACATAAAAAAATGATTGGTGGTAATTACCAGTGCTATTAATTTAGGGCAGCTATAGCATCAACTTTACACTGGGTGGTAGTTTAATACATTTGTTAAGCACTGCATATTGATCTAAACTTTTCCAGGCACCATTTTAAATATCCATAGTTTATGATAATAAAAAGAAGTTTCAAGTCACTCAGAGATGGATGAGCAGAAGGCCCCTGATGATTCATGATGAAATGACACAACTTAGGTCCTCCCAAACTGACAACTAGAAGTGTGCTCAGTGTGTGCAGTTCACGCTAAAAGTCACTAAAAGTCAGGTGTCTATGAAGGGTAGGGTTTGAATTTGGCTTGGAAGCAGGAAGTAAACTTCCTTTCACTGCCCTGCTGACCAACACCAAGCACTGGTGGAATGTAACTACCTCCATTTATGCATCCACTTTGTTTCACGGGGAAATAGAGTACCTCAGACTGCATGACTCATTTAGCTGACATATGTCATTACTAACCCCTTAGCAAATGAAAGGCTCTGCACACCCACAGGTGACGTCTGTTCCGATGACTGATCTGATCTCTACTGAGGTCTGAGGTGTGTGGAGGTTTGGAACACAAACTCTGTGGCCTAATAAGATATAATTAGACAACAAAAGTGAGAAGACCTGTGTGGGTGGACCACATTAAGGGACAGGCCTTTCACTTTGATTGAATCCATTCCATTGATAAGAACATTGAGCAGCATAAGCTGTGTAGTGTACACTATATTATTCAGGTAATTACTGTGTGCCTTTTTTAAAGTATCATGCTAAATGCAAAGTGTTTCCCACTAAATGCAACCGATAGGAGCATAAAATAGCGCAGACGTTGTCTGTTTGGTTAGGTTTAGAAACATCAAGGCTTGGGATAAAATACAGGGCTTTCTTTGTCATTGCTATAAAAATATATACACGGTTACAGATCTGGAACAGTTAATGACTAAAATTAATGTTTGGTTTTAAAAATGAATTGTATAAATGAAAAGCCTAATACAGTCTTCCCGTTTTTACTGCCTGAAGGGTCCAGTGCACTTTTTTATTTAGCGTCTTTATCAGATTTTAAAATGACTTTGACTTTCAACTCAGACAATTATTACACTTGTGAGGGAAAACTAGCTTTGATTTTCAACTGTTTCAGCCCCACAAAAGAAAACTTTGATCCATATATTTCTAAAAGGTATTTTACTTTCATTAAATCACAAGAGAGTGCTCAGAAGGACAGATATTGAAACAAAAATGGAAAATGCATCCATGGCTGTTCCTTATAACAGCTTTGCTTGACAGTGTCATTCTTTAAAATCTCAGTGACTTTCCGCAGTAATTCTGTGATTACTGCCATAAATGTTAGTGCACTGAGATGGATCTGCAGCCTGAATACTGTTTTATCAAGACGCAGACACTGAGACTGCAGTGTGTTATCTGACATATGATAATGTAGGTGAAGGTGTGATGGAAGCTGCTGAAGTCGTAGTGGATGTGACTCTTGTTCATCAAAGACATTAAAGAGATTCAGCAGTTTTCAGAAATGACAGAAATCCATTTTAAGCAGGCTTGGATTGAAAGAAATAAAAGACTAGATTTGTTTGGATTTCCAGTCAAACAACCCAAAAAATACTTAGAAACTAAGCAGGTGTTCACGTTGTGAGTGGGGGTGGATGGTGATTCTGTTCATACATGTCTGTTAGCCAAGGGCTGCTTTTTCTAGAATCACAGAGAAAGAGGAAGAAAAAAAAATATGGTTCCTTGATTCATGTTTTGTTCACTGACTCCACTTCAGGTCCAAACTTGTACCTTTTAATGAATACCTGTGGAACAGGTAACAGAGTCGAGCAGGCTGAGGTCTGTAAAACAAAGCTGCACACATAAACACACACAGACACACACACCTCCTCTACTGTTACAACAGCACAAATGTTATGTTTGCATCGGTCTTCTTAACTTGTGCATTGTAGGCTTTGCACCAGAGTATTTTGTTGTCCAGCCAGTAAGCAGCATTCCCCTCATAGCTCGTCTTCTCTTCAGTTCAAAGCAAAATTCTTCATTTATCAGTTCTGACCTGCAGCTTTGCATGGGGAGGGTTGGGGGGCTGTGTACGTGTCTCTGTTATGATAGGCGAGTGTGTAGACATTGTCATTCCGGTTACTGCGTAGTTGTGTTATCTGCTAAGTGGTACCCATAGTGAGGAAAGGCATGCATAGCATGTGGAGGAAAGTGAACCTTACACAAGCCGCTCCAAGCTAACATTGAAACGCACAGTGACATAGCCTCATTCATTCAAGCCCCAAAGTGTGCCAAGGGTTACATTCCTCATGTTTGGTTCATTACCAGTTAATTCGGAAACCTAGAAGAGTCACCGCATTCATCACCTGCATAATCTGTCCTGTTGTACATGTCTGGGAGATTGTTTGCTTTGTCGGCTTCACTGTAAAGATACAGAGCTGAAGTCAAACTGGAAAGTGGGTTTCATGTACGGGAAGAGCTAAAAAACTATTTAAAAATCAGACTTAATTCATACGAATGCAACTGACTAAATATCAGTCCTCTGCTTTACAGTATGTGTGACTCAGATTTAATGTTTTAGGCCATAAGCAGACCTAGTCAGATTATTTTATATTGGATCTGGACCTCTTGCATGTATGGTCCTCGATCTGATTGCGATTCAGTCTCTGGTCATGTGACCACGGTCTCACTGTCAGCATCTCGTGTGTTTGCGGAAATTACTGTCATTAGTCTTACACATATATAATAGTACAGCAAGCCGTGGCTCTATGGCAGCAGCAGTGTGCTGGAGCAGGTCGTCCACTAATTGCAAGGTTGGCGGTTCAAACCCCTCCTCCACAGTCTAAGTGTCCTTGGGCAAGACACTGAACCTGAAGTTGCTCCCAATAACAGGCAGCACCTTGCACAGCAGCTCTGTGTGTGTGAATGGGTGAATGAGAAACACATTGTAAAGGGTACCACTGAGGTAGAAAAGTGTAATGCAGACCATTTACCATTGACTTTTGACGTCTCTTAATAGAATTGGTGCAGTTCAAGTATATTTGTTTGCTTTCTGACACAGGCTTATTTCTTCAGACTCGATGGAGTTTAGGTCAGGATGGTTGGTTTGGTGTTTTTGTCTCAGTCAGATGAGCAGAACAGTGTTCATGATAAGTTAAAGTATACATTTGAATTATAATTCAAGTCACAACACAGCCCAATGTGATGAGAATTTACAGATGTTGTACATTCTTATTGTTTATTTAACACACATGCAGTGTTAAATATAAAATAGTTGTTGTACACTTAACATACAATAAAGAGTGACACATTAATAGTGAGTGATATGTATATGGTACAGATAGATTTATCTGTTCTGCTGGTGGTTTGTATGGTTCGTACAGCTGTGTGTCACCTCTTACGTCTTATGTCATGGGTGCGGTGAGGATACACCTGTGCATCCAGGGTGAAATGAGTGAATTGAGATGAGTCTACAGTGTCTCATTGGAGCGTAAACAAGCTTTAGCTGCAAAGAACCCACAGACAGATGACAATTATTCTGCATTACAAACTGCAACAGGCAAAGTGAAAGGCATAATATGAGGGCAAAGTAGTATATTCCAGTTGTATTCATCCTGCATGAAGCGGTATGTACTTGTAAGGGTAGGTTAGGTATGCATTAAAAGTTAAAAGAAAAGTTTTGTGATATGGGACAAAGCCATGTTCCTTGTTGACCCATTGACTCACACATCAGTGGTGGCCACGCAACGTGCTGACTTCCTATCAGGAGCAACTGGTATTCAACATGTGGCCCACTGACATGTGGAGAAGCCGGGGATTGAGCCACCACTTGTGCATTTAGGAGAGGAAACACTCTACCGGCAAAGACCCCGAAGACCACACAGCCACAGGAGGCAAAAGTCAGGCACAAGCATCACACATACAGGAAGGAACAAACACCCAGAAGGAGAGAGGCAAGTGGTTTTGTCAAAATGACATGAAGAAAGCATCCTCACTACAGCACTTTAAGTTTTGTTTTTTGGTTTTTTAAATTCTATCATTTATAGATTACAAGTCAGAGTCAGTGCAAGCACCCCAGTGAAAATCTAACACCTTGTGAGTTCACAATAACGCATTAGTTCCTCTCCTCCGCCCTCTCTGATGAGGATGTGGTAAATAGGTGGTAGGAAGACTTGCTTCCAAACAAGGTGTCATTAGAAGATGGAAAGAATGCAAAATATTTTTACTTTAGTGGTAGAACCATCTAATTAGTTCCAAAAGAATTCATATTTTGTTTTGTTTTTTTAAATAATATTTCAATAATTGCCTGTAGCAAGTCATAGCAATTGCAGTAAAGGTTGCTGGTTAAAGACAGGCTCTGTTGACACTACCGCATAGAGAGACCCATACAGCACAAGCTGGTTTGATAAAGCGGCGGTTAATAAAGTTGGATATTTGTGCACATCTTGGATATACAGTAGATGCTGCATATTGGAAAACATGATAGAAAGATGTGACAGCAGTGAAGTAAAGAGCAGTCTGAGTCATTATTGGCACCTTAAGCGGTGGGACTCACAGTTTTGCATGATAGTGATCAAAGTGTAGGTATACCGAGCAACAGGTGTGAAAGGTTCTGTGACTCTTACATGGTATTACATGATATCACTTCCTGATATGGCAAGACAGCCTACACTATGTGAAAGAGGTGTCCATTTAGACTTCTACTCAGTTGAAATGTCTCTTTTGTACCTTCAGATCACACATTATGTGATGGCTGGAAATAAACAGTTTGGATCCAATTTGCTCTGAGCTTCCTGACTGTCAGTTTTCAATAAGTAATTCAGTGATGGTACGGTTGAAAATAATAATAATAATAACTTAAGAGTCACCATGTCCACCACTATACACTGTGTATGCGGCCTGTAGTCCAGTTTAGCCAGTAAATGTTATGTAATGACGTACACAATGCTGTGTGACTGATTTTAAATTGTTTGACTTTGATATTGTTGTAACAAAAAACGGCAGAGAGACGCACCCTGACAGTCTCTGCTCATGCCACGTGTTTAAAAGGGAATGTGGTGAAACTGCATTCTTATCATACTGTAGTGCAGAGTAGAGACACATTAAGCCCACAATTTAGTTCTTGTTGCAAACATACACACAAAGGGAAGACCGAATACAGATAATGTCTGCTGTGAAAACAGCTATATTGTATAATTTTATGATGGAGGAGCCAGTTACATCGGCTCAGCTCAGTGTAGCTCCAAAAGACACAGCAAACATTTTGCAGAGCGTTTACTTCTGGGAGGGCTCCACCAGAAATTGGACATAAAGTAGTTGAGTAAACGATGTAACTTCTTTCCACCATTTTTTTATGGGGCCAGATTGCTTTATTTGGTACAGTTGCTCATTAAAAGCACATCTGAAACCTTCTTCATGGTGATGTACGAGAAATATTAAGTAACACAACCCTGTGTTTCTCATATTAGAACTTCATTTCTGGTTGGAATAAATGTAACACTCCCTTTTAAATTTGAATGTCAGCTGACTAACTTCTTATTTGTATGCCACCAAACAATCGTGGGTGGAGCACCATTGTGCCAAAATAGCCAAATAGTTGTGCCATTAAGTAAAACACTTGTTTCTTTCTTTCATCTGGTCCAGGAGATATCAGTTGTTTTACCAAATCTTCAGTGAGAGAGCCTGTCGTCTTCTCATGACACTCTGCAAACATTATGCACAAAATGGCATCACGAAGCTCATTCAATGTGCCCATAAACAAGAATTATGTGTTTGAGAACAGTGGCAACAAATAAAATAACGCTACAAAGAAAATGACAAAATAAATAACTGAGATTAAAGCAAAAATCATCTCAGATATCCTTCCTGTCCTCATTAGTTAATGTGTTAAGGCTTGAAACAGTCAGCGGCCACTGGTCCTTGTGCAATAAGTCGGGTTGGTTAAGAAGTACCTGAGGCATGCTTGGTATCTGGATCAGCTCAGGCATTCTGCCCTGCAGCAACACAGTGGAATGACGAATGTAATAAAATTAACTTTGTGCCTATCCATCTTCTTTGACAAACGTGTCACAATTATCACTGACTTTAAAGATAAAGCTTGTATAAGAAGAAAGGTCAGACATCTCTCTTCTTCCTGGTCCTTTACATACTCTATCAATACAACGATGTCAAAAGTTCTGCATTCAAAGGTGAAGTTTAGCACAGTGGTTGCCAACCTGGAGGCCGGCCTGTTCCTAGAAATCAGAGGACACATCTGAGGGGTCATGCGAGGACTGATGAGTTGGGAAAGAAGAAAAACATTTCCACACACAATTGGAGGCATTTTCAATTATGTGTTTTGTTTTGTTTTTTACATGAATTATTCAATAATTTAGCCTCTTTGAAGTTCATCATATTAATGAAACCAGGTGAGAAGTTTAGAGTTGAAATATCACTCTGGTGACAATGCAAAGAACTCAGACATCTGAACGCACCATTTAGAAGGATGTAAAACAGAAAACTACATCTTCATATTGGGAAACTTGAGGAAGAGTTGATAAGAGTGAAAAAAAAATAAAAAATCAGAGCCCTGGTTCTGAGTGGTGAAGTGTGCATTATTGAGCATTCAGCCTTCTGACAGTACAGCCCTACTCTGCAAAGAATTCATCAGCTGCATGGAGTTACATATTTGTCAGGTTTTTATTGTTTTAAATTTTCATTTAAAAGCAAATTTCTGAAAAAACCTGCTCACAACTTTCCACTGCCTGCAATCCACAGCAGAATCTTAAGCCCCCGCTTTATTTTAGGGGTCATGATGTAAAACGGTTGCGAAGCAGCACCTCATATCAGCTTATCAGAGGAAACACTTTGATCTGATATGAAGCTTACATTGCTACCAAGAGGCAGGTGGAGGCTGACATAAATCAACACTGCAATCAGCATCACAAAAACACAGCTTAGGAGGGATTTTCTCTCCACATAAGATGTACATAACAGCGTTCTTAAATTGGCCCCAGGGGACAAATAAAGTTTTTTGATTTGAGTTGAACTGAATAGATTAATGTGCTTCTAAGCGCTTAAAGCCTGTGTACAGACCGGCAGGTGAAGATACTCAACATTGTTCTGAAGACATAAGAAGCCAGTAGTCTTGCCACCAAATTCCTCTGTTGCATGCAGGTAACTCATCTTCACCACACACGCAAATATGCTTTGTGCATTTTTACACCACCTTACTACGCTGACACCTGCTTTGCTCTGTTAAAGTGACAGACAATAACAAGCCAAAGTCCAGAACACACACAGGATACACCTGGATCAGAAGATAGTTGCTTTATTTGAAAGTATACAGTAACAAGCAGCAGGTCAAAGAGATTTAGTAGTGAGATCATCAACATACATAGTATGTTTAAAAGTTGTGCTCCAGTAGCAGAGCGCTCAGTCTATGGAGTCAGAGCACTTTTTAGAAGCTGCTGATTAAGTTCATGTCGGCCAAGGTCAGCTGGCCAGGAGGTTGTCTTTGACTGGAGACATGGGCTCTCCTTTCTTACAGGGAGTCATCTTCTGGTTGTCTCTGAAAACACAAAAGTGGAGGTTTCACAGCTGTTTTAATGGAAACTACGTCACTGCTCAAAGTTACAGACTTATCACAGTCATAACATTCCACATGTAGGTTGGAGTGAGTCTGTGACCTAAAACACTTCCTCTTTCCTTTTGACAGCATCCTTTAACAATGTGAAAAATGTGGTTTCAGCCGTAGTTGGGCTCAGAAATCTTCTACATTATGACTGTGTTATCATCTTGCAGGCTTACCTGGGGATAAAAAACATTCCTTGATATTTTGGATTTTTCCAAAAGAATTGTGACCAAAGTTTTGCAACAAGCAAAAAGCCCACATGTTGCTCAGATCACAGCAGGATTGAAAGCACATTTAGAAAAGGTTTACCTGCTGTAACTCGCTTTATTTATGCTTAATAACTGCCCTTAATGTGTCCTTTAGTGTGCTGTTTGATTCCCAGCTGACTTAAACCTTCATTGCATGCCCTCTGCTGCTCACTCTACCCATATTTCCTGTCTCTCCACTGTCATGATTTTTTGAGATCAAAAAGCCTAAAGAATATTGAAAAAATAAACATATATATAACGTTACAATCTGAGTCCGGTTCATAAGCTGTCCTCACTTAAATACAATCCAGAAACGTTTGTTAAATCATGTCAACGAATGCTTTTTCCAGCTGCTTTCTGTGGCAGCTGATATCACACATTTAGTCCACTTTATACAACAACTAAACTAAAAGTGACTGACTAATAAGAGAAACTAATTAAACGCATTTGTTTTGATCAGAGTAGCAAAACCAACATGTAATAAAATAGGCTGTAAATAAGTATGACTTTGCGACAGCTTAAAACAAACAAATATGACTGAACTGAGAACCAGACCTGTTATTCTGTCATGTAGTAACATGTAGTGAGCAAAAAATAGTGCAATTTTTTTTTCCATTTTCATAATATTCCATGATGCTGAATAAACAACTTGAAATCCAAATTTTCAGGTTCAAGTAAAAAAAATGTGATAAAAATGACATATTTGATCTGTAACTTGAGCCTGTCTCTCTTACTTTTTAAAGCTGAAGTTCTTCCAGAGGCTACTGATTGTGGCCTGAACACCAGGGTTGTTCTCGTTATTGGGGGCAGAGAGTTTCTTCACAGAACCACCAGACTTCTTCCTGAGTCCGCTGGCCCTGGCTGGGCCCAACGCTCGGACCTTCGCCGCTTGAGCCTGGCTGCTGGAACTCAGTTTTGACAAACCAGAAACCTTGGCAGAGAAAGACCACATAGAGGAGACCAGAATAAATACAGGGTGATGTGCACACAATGTTTACAGTTTAACAAAAAATAACTTACATTTTTATTTCATCTTAATAATTTTAACTCAAAGATGAGAAGATCAGTACCAACCTACAGCTGTGACATGGAGTGACAACTAGACAAGTGAAAGTTCACAAAGATTGGAAGTCAGCAGAAACAAGTGAGAATAAATCCTCTGAGTAACACCTCTAAAGCCAACTTATAAAAGTTGCTTGCCTAATGCACAAACAGAACTATAAAACCTTTGTAGTTCAAGAGTACGTTTTGTGCTGTAACCAGATGTATTTTTTTGTGAACGGCAGTCAGGTGCTCTGGTTGTGCCTTGCCAAGAAACTGGTAAACCTGGAGTTTCCAGATGTGCCATCACTGTGCCTGTCCAGAGATCTCCACCCAACCTGTCATCACTGACTGGATCTTGAAACGTGCACTACAGCCAGGGATGCGGCACAGGCGTACTGAGCAGTCGGTAATAAACAGTTCCAGTGCATAACAGCAAGTATCTCTTTGGTCAGACACCAGCAACCATGACAAAGACAGCTGAAATCACAAAAATCAATAGCAGTATCCTGTATCCTTATTGAACAAACCCAATTATGAATGGCGTTCCCTGCTATTGCATGCTGTTAATAACTTTTAATGGATATCGGTTCCATATCAACCAGCTAGCAATGTGGTAGCACCATGTTGGGCTTGTTTTTTCTTGGTGTAATGAGCGGCTGTCTTGGAGATCTTCAGTTTTTTCGCTACCTGTCTCTCACTCATGCCAATTTCCAGCAGTGCCAAGATGGCTGCCTTTGTGGCTTCACATAATCCTTTTGTTTTAGACATTATGTGGGAGCTGACAACTTCTGAGTTGTGCTACAGCTTGAATGTAAGCAGGAAACCACTCTAGGCCTTCGCATGTGCAGTGCTGCTTATCATATGAAATGGCCTCTTATATATCCTGAGAATACAATTAAGCTTAAGCATGTCAATAGGACATAAAGTATTATGTAATCAGATGCATTTTTTGTCATGTTAATTGTTTTCTTCAGGTAATATACCTTTAGTTGTACCAGGCATTAAAATGAACAAGAAATTGAAGAAAACAAGGGCGGTCTTATAATCTTCTCCATGACTGTATATAATTCAGGCCAATCAGAAATGGTCCAGCAGAAATTGTTCAATGATCTCAAAAACTCTGAAAATAGTTTTCTTCAGTGAAGTCCTTTATACCTTTGAACTGACTGGTTCTAAAGTGGTTGTGGCATCCTAACAAGACATCACCTCCTCATTCTCATGGGCAGTTTTTATTATTTATTCATGAAACTGCGACCACTACGTATTTGGGAACCTATTTATTTAGATTATTTCATTAGTTTTGGGGTTATTTCATTGTGTAAACATGAGTTTTAACTTGATAACAGATATAATGGATATATTGAGTCAGTGACCATCACTCCTCGTGAGAATACGCCTACTTCAGTTGAGTGGCATCTGCTTACATTTTGAAATTCAACAAGTGCAGAAGAGGACAGAAATACGCAGAAAACTGCTGGGTACAGTTGTTTTGAGAGTTTACTTTTAAGTAAGCGCGTATGTTGTGTAACGCTCCTGTTGAAGATCACTTCAAAGATTTAGAGCATCCTCAGAGAGAGGAAACAACTTCAGAACTTTTGGTTGAAGAGTTCAGACAACGGCTGATAACCGCTCTCTCTTTTGCAGCAAATATAAAAAAAGCTTTGCTGTAAAGAAGATCACATTAAGAGTGTATGGCTATGATGTCGATATTTTAAAATTTACTTGTCTGTCATGGAGGAAATTAACAATACAAACTCAATCCTATGCTGCTAAAGAACTTTAATATTCATGCTAATGAAACCTGAATACTTGCCATAATATACATATAAAAAACTGTTGAACATAACGACAGAAAAATCCCACCTTTGATCTCAGCATGCCAGGTTTCCTATCTGCTCCAGTTGAGTGTGGGGGACTATCTGGCTCTGAACATTTGCTTGAATTCATTTCCTGAGGAAACACATGAAAGATACACATAAGAACACAAAGCTGTGCTACCAAAACACCAGTTCTGCACACCCACTCATGAGGCATGAAACTCTGATGATGAAGTATTTGTAACGGCTGACTTAACCACAATGGATCTATAGACATTTGAAAAGGTGGCAGAGACGTACAGATAAAACATCCTCCTCGTAGGAGGAGGAGAGGATGTGGGTGGGGGGTTCCTCTTTGTGGAAGGAAGTGTGGCAAGGCTGTGACTGGGAGAAGTAAGCACTGTCCTGAGAGGGAGGAGAGTCTGGAAGGTCATCCCCGTCCTTCGATTTTCTGTCAGGGGAGGACTGCTGATGGGGAGACGAGTCTCTAGAGGATCTGTAAGTCTTTGGAGAAGAGGAAAAACCGTCTTTCTTATACTGGAACTGCTGCAGTGCAGCCAGGCCCGAGGATGATTTTGGCGTTTCTGATGGTTTGGATAGAGAGGAGCTGCCTGACCAGCTGAACAGCCTGAGGCCCTGACTGGCTGAAGTGGGGGACAAAGTGCTAGATGACAGAGGTGGGCTAGGGGTTTCCACAGATGGAACATCGGGGCCATCACTGTCTTGGGTCTGGATGCTGGCTGAAGTCTCGTTTAGAGCTGGATCCACAGCTATGGGCTTCACAGCCTGAAGTAAATCCTCCTGGACAGACTCTGCAGTGCTCAGACTGGCTTCTGAGTTGGAACTGCTGAAGAACCTGCATGTGGGAATAAACACAGTCACATCAGGATCACACACAGGCTCCCCTTACCACTGCCTGATAATACAGTTATTGGCTATTGTTTTTGCATATATAGTCATTACAGCTCTTGTGCTTATTTTCTGTTTCAAAGAGTGAATTAAGAAGATAAGTGTCAAACTCATATCTGTGTGTCAAGTATGGATGCAGTTAGCTAAACTCAGCATAACAACTGGAAGCAGGGGGAACCAGCCAGCCTGAAACCTTGTCCATTAACACTAAAACAGAAACATAGTGCTGAAACTATTTCTTGACTAACGACAATATATTTACACACCCACACTTACTTACTTAATTTGTGGCTTTATAGGTAACGCCTGTATAGGCACAATGAAACCAAGCCTGGCAACACCACTGTAACAACAACACTTCAAGAATCCATGCATGCAGCTGTTGTGTTGTAAAGAAATAGTCCCACCATGCAGGTATTTTTTAAATTTCTGCTTGTGTGTGGTCTAAACAAATTGGATATTTGTTAAAGCTGCAGTAGGAAGAAGTCTGGAAAAGGAAAAAAAAAGATTTTAAAGAGCATGAAAACCTACAGTCCTCCTGCAGTTCTTCCCGCTCTGTTCGAAGCCCCTTCCACCACTTAAGATTAGAGTCAATATCCACTTGAAGCTCCCCAAAACATTTGAACCCCACCCTCCTGAGTAAAAGTCCTCGGTTTAAACCACTGCGCTACCATGTCCCATTTGGCTATCCTATGCTTTCCACATGTCTGCAAGGGTACACATGACCTAATTTCATCCCCCAACAAAGTCTGTGGAGCCCAAAATTTGTACCTGTGTTGACTGTCTACACTCCAAGTGCACCAACTGCACATTTGCCAGAAAAACAAGTGATGCTTCAAACATAAGTTTGGAGGAGAGACACAATGATGGAGATTCCCCATCATCCACACCTTCATAATTCATCAATGAAGAGTTCTACCTGAAGTCGTCACTGCTCGACGTTGGAGGAGCTTTAGTTTGTACATGCTGTCATGTGGTTGGTTCTTTCAGTCTGTCTATGCTTTTTGGAAAGAAGCTGGGGTTTATTTTTTAGATATTTTGGACCTGCAATCTTATTTCCCTTTTGATTTTTGGAAAAATTTAATGTAAAATTGACTTTCACCCTTTGACATAAAAGGAAAACAAGGCATATATACTGGGAAACTGGGGACTGCTCGAATCACAGGGACTTTCAGCAGTTTTTCTTTTTTTTTCTCTCTGAATGATTTTAAGTGCATGATGAACTGCAGTTGTATTTTTTTCCCCTTTTATTGACTATTCAGATCTGGTCTGTTTTGTCTCCATACAAAATCTGATCTAAAACAGCTCTTCATCAAAAAACAACAAGCAATGCATTCACAAAACATCAAGTTCACTATACTTTGCATTACTGATGGTAGGATGATATGTAAAATGTTTCAAGCAGCCACTGTCAGTCCAACAACCAGCGAGTGGCAATATATTTATAGAAGTGTATGTGTGACACGCAGCAAGTTCACTGAAATCACAAAGATTTGTTGGATTGTAAACTGGCTGGATAAAGCAAACAATGCAAGTTGCTGTCTTTGCAAATGTACAGTATCAACGAAGGACCTCAACACTACCAGTAAATCACCTTGAGATCACAGACAGGCTGATCAGCTGAGACAGAATCTGAACAAGTCATGTTTACAGCCTTTAAATGAACCAACAGGTAGGACAACATGTACTGCTAAATTATCAGGGTGCACATACAGCTTTGGGTCTGTTCCTCAAATCTGATTTATGAATTGATGCTGTTTTTTTTTAGCAACAACCAATCGGACAGCAACCATCTGGAAAATCTGACAGCTACACTATTTTATCAACTACACCACTCATGTCACAACATGTGTCACTTTTTCTGGTGTGACCCGGCTTTAAATATGATTGTAGAAGACTTTGCTTTCGTTTTGCACACAGCCAGGATACAGTTTGCCCTGCCTCCAGTCCTTATGCTAAGCCAGACTAACCACATCCTGACCAGGCTGATACTGACGTGAGATTTTCAAATATCAACAGAAACCAACTGTTTCCATTTGTCTGAATCTATCAGTGTGTGGATTATTAACCATAATGTACAACATTTATAAAAACACATTTATTTAGAGACACAATAGTTCTCTTCTATACAGTACGAGTAGACTGCTGTGCTGTTTGCCAGTAGAGCTGGTCCGAATAGCAATTTCTGATATTTGGGGTTTCGGGAGACAGATACCACCACCACATTTGGATATTCAGGTCCAGCCCTGCTTGCCAGGACTACTCCTATGTCTCTACATTAGTCAGGAACAGGTCTCATAAGGGGACGATCATTAGATGTGACAGAAGCATGGTGACGTCACCTGCTTCGGGTGGGCTGACCGTCCTCCTGAGCTTCCTGATTCCTCTTCTGCAGCAGCGTGGCGAAGCGATTGCGTGGCCGGGGCGGGCTGGTCAATGCGGGCTCATCTGCTTGCTGGTTTGTCTTGCATCTCTTCTGACTTGAACAGGAATATTGCTGCAGCACATCCTGGTCTGACATACTAGAGTCTACAGGAAGACAAAAACAATAAGCTCAGACTAAAATGTTTTCCGTAACACTGGATATACTGTAAAGAAATGATCTTTTATTATTCCTTTATTTTTACATTCTAATTGATTACTTTTTTCCGCTATTTTGGGACTCATCATTTGGAGGATGACAGTTGTTTTGCATTTGTTTTCCCTGCTGTTGTGCGCTGTCCATTTTAGTGTGGTGTCTGGATGTGACTGACTGTGATTGTGTTTTCTGTGTTTTTGTGCTTCTTGCCTGCCTGCAGAGCAAAAAGCTGTACGCATGAATATTTTCTACATTACAGTGACGTTTAGCTAATAGCATCACCTCCACCAGTACATACTGTTTGAGTAAGTTTAATTTATAACAAAACATTTTTCAGAAATATGTAAAGTAACTAATAATTAAAGCTGTGAAATGAATGTAGTAATTATTATAATGTAGTCAGCAACGTGGGGAAATATATACTACAATACAGTAGAACAGAAGTAAAAATTGACATAAAATCTAAATACTTAAACACAGAACAATACCTCAAGTAGTTAGCACTGAAGTACAGTACTTGAGAAAATGTTTAGTTACATTCGACCGGTGATCAACAGAAGCACAGTAGGTGCAGCTCACCCTCTCTGGGCCTCTTCACCTGCAGCTCTCTACAAGACAGCCTCAGGCCATCCAAGCTGGCGACTCTCTCCTTCCCCCTGGTGGACGGAGGTCTGTCTGTAAAAGTAGCAGGCTGGGGAGGGCCAGCAGAGGCCGGTGTGAAGCCTTTGCTCCAGATACTGGACCCTGTGGAGACCGGCGAGTCATTCCAGCTGTGACTGCGGGGCTTACATAGCTGAAAGAACATTTGCAGATTTCTAGATTAAATGCAAGACTTAATTCTGAGCATCTCGACTCCTTTATTTGACTGTGCTCTGGTACCTTTGGAATGGGTTTGTCAGGGTTGAAGTCGTCTATTCTCTCCATGGTGTTGATGTCAAGGTTTCCCAGGGCCATCTGCAAGCCTTTGTCATCCCCTAGATTACTGAATTCAGCACCGTCAAGGATAGAATACAGAGCAGGTTATGATATGTAACAAATTGCAATTAAATATAACCAGAGGTGGTAGTATATCAGGTGTGATTCAGGACAGGAGGATACAGTCCAGCATAACTGAGGGTGGCAGGGTCAATGTGCTCTGGGTAAGGGTTCAGGGGTACAACCTTCCTCCTGATAGGATCAAACACCAGCTGGTAAAGGAAGGTGTTATTGGCTCTGGTGAATCCCTCGATGTACTGGTCAGGGACGACGAGATTCATCTTTAGGTACTGGCCCATCTTTCTGATCACCTGATGAGAAGATGACAGCTCACAGTAAACGGATTGCAAGGTTTGCTCAAATAGTTAAATGTTGTAAAATAAAAAGACATGCATTTGGTGAATATTTGAACAAAAATACCAACAGTTTGCTATGACAGTTACTACGAATACACATTATGTGTTTTTAGCATAGTACAGCAACAATGCATATTGTTACACTTTATGTTTTCTATACTCTAACATGTAAACTTTCACACAGGGGATTTTTGGCTGTGGAATAGTTGTTTTGTCCATTGTATCATTTAACATTAATGCATTTGGTAGTTTAACTGTTAACTGTGATTCCTTTGGAACCAGTGTTGTTGTTCATGGCATTGGAAGCGTTCGTAAAAACATTATATTTAAAGTGAGTCTGGGAGAACACAGATATTCAAATGACTTAGGAGCCATGAGTTTCCAGTTCGAATTGTGGCCAGCTGGACCTTTACTGCATGTCAGCAAACTGGCTCACTCATGACAGTCAGAGTATTGTCAGAGGCTGTATGAAAACAGACGACCTGACAGCTCCCCGGAAGTGACGACAATATCTTGATAATAGCTTGCTGGCCGAGGTGCTCACATTTGGGCGGGGCAAGAGGCAGAACCTTGACACCATGTCGGCACCTTTCAGTCACTACTACAGACACTGGTTGCAAATGGCTTCACTATCACAAGATGGCAGCGCCCAGTTCTGCCACATTCTGGTTTTACTTCTGCACAGTGGCAGGCGGTGGTGACATGCTGTTCATCACTAGATACAAGCTACATAAAGACTGCTCACCTGAGCAACATTAGGAGCTGCTTATATCAGACTAAACAAGGTTTTATCTGAATGTAATAAACCTAGCATGTGTGCTAATTGCATGTTATTAGCTCTTTTAACAATAACATTGTGTGGCTTTGAATTTGTTGGACCTCTGAGCATGGTGATGACAAGACCTGACCTGAGTGAGACAAGGATTTCAACATCAAACAACAAAGAACTTGTATGTCCACCTTTTCAGCACAGAGGTGGAAATTTGTCTTATTATTATATAACAAATATACTGACTTATGGCAAAAGTTATGAATGTAAGACTTTTCTTCAGGAGCAGGTTTGGTGTGCAGAAAAAGTTCACACATTTGGTTGTCCCTCGTTAAACTAAATTGGAATTTAGAGTTCAGTTTGCTGTGATCTTGCTGAATTCATACTCAAACTTCACAGCCTCACCCACTGCTCTCACCTTGAGTATATCAGGCTCTTTTGCGAGCCGCAGCAGTTTGCAGGACTTCCCCAGACCGATACCGTGCAGGGAGGCCAGGTAGTCACAACCAGAGAGGATGCACATGTAGCGGAATTTCTCTTCTGTGAAAATGTTGCCCAGGGAGTGACAGCGGCCCAGGTTGCTCTGGTCTATCTCCAGGCCATTGCCCTGCTTGTCCATTTTGAGGATTACCTGCAGGATTGCGAAAGACAGATCTGTGTTTATATAGTCTCATGTTGCCTGACGTATCTCCAGGAGAATGGCAGGTTGTACCTGAAGTCTACATGCCGTGATTCAGACCAATGTTAGCAGTCTTTGTTAACCCTGCTTGCAAAAAAACTGTTGTTTCAAAATGAGTTAGTTTTGCAGTCCTTTGCAGGTTATATTTGGTACTGTCTAAATATGTTTAGCTAAAAATGCAACAAATGCAGATGTGTTGTAATGCAATGATTTTAGCAGTCGTTTCTGATGACTGATGTTGTTGTTCTCAATGCTGGCCTGCCAGATTCCTTACTGTTCTTCCTTGTTCTAACCACAAAAATCTGTGTTAGCACTGAAACTGCCCGAGCAACCTCAGACTGATCTGAATGTTGACAACAACAACCCATACACAACGCAGTGACAGCTTCCAGGTGGAACTGAGCGCCCTGCGTCTACTGCTAGGTACCTTTTTGCAGCCAAATGCCAGCAGGTCAGAGTCCTCAGTGATGACAGCCTGGGCCAAACCAGATTTTGTGAGGAAAGCTAACTGAGCATCAGCTTCATATGGAGCCACGACACAGTCCACCCCTCTCGCCCTGGCCGCCTGGATCAAGAAAGCACACGCACACACACACACAGTAACATTTGTAGTATTTTACCATTAGCAAGAATGTCCAAAAGAAAGGGAATGCATTTACACATACATGATAGAGCTCAACCAGTTATCAGATCCTAAAATGCACATTTTGTATTGTAATTTTGTGATATAAATTTGTTAATTTAAAATTGTGCTACTCTAGTCACCACTCTGTGATTTCCAACACCGTCTTGTCCACAGCACTATCTGATTAGTTGGAAACCACAAGAGCCTATCAACACTGAAGGATAAACATTAAGAGGTTCTTTTTTTAAATAAACATATGTAATACATACATAAACTAAAGTCTTGTGTTGCAGTTTGTGTGATACCACATTTTAACACCAAGATTTTCATTTTACTGCTAATTGAAATCTGTTCCCAACACCAGTGATCAGTCTGCTTTGACTGCTAATAGCCAGTATTATCACTGACCCTGGAAAAGCCACGTCAGTCGACCCTCAATACTGAATTAAATCTTGCTTCTGTATAGTTCAGCTGAGTCTAGCAGTCCTCACCTTAATAAGGTTATGAGCCATAGCTGGAGTGACGTTAACACAGCGGTTAAAACAGTCTCTGGCCTCAGACAGTTTGCCTTCACGTAGCAGCTGTCTACCTTTTTGAAGGTTGGATTCTCTGCGCCTGAAAGGTACACAAAAGATGAATAATTAATGTGTAATACTAAGCGAATTTAAACTGGCAGTTTGAATAAAAACTGAGACACAATTCAAGACAAAATGAAGGCCACGAGGGAAAGAAACGCTCTTTGCTGCAGCGGTACTTAAAATGAAGACAATCATAGGTGAAGCTCAGCTTCCTTGTCAACATATAACAAAGTTTTGGATATCTTTTGCTCCTTGATTGTGAAGTCTTTGTTTGTGAAGGTGATGTGTCAGGTCTGTGCGTTCCTTTCTGCACCTTCACACAAACAATGTTGCTCTGTTGCTGTTTTGGAATGTGGTCCTTCAAATAAACCAGGCATTGTCTGAGCATGTTTGCAACCACACTTCAAAACGCTGGATTGTTGTGTTTGGCACAGGTCATCAATATTTCTCTGAAACTCTGGGTAATCATATCGCTCCATTTTCTGTGACTGCCACATTTGTTTATGGCTCCAACATCATCTGAGGAGTGGAATGATGTTGTCTTTGATTACTTACTTGTCTGGTCAATATTTGATATATTGCTTTTAACGAGGTCCAAACACAACCAAACACACTCGGACATTTCAGAATCACCAATTCACCTCAACATGTTTTTGGACTGTGGCAGGAAGCCGGAGAACCCGGAGAGAACCCACGCTGCACGGGGAGAACATGCAAACTGCATGCAGAAAGATCCTGGGTGTCCTCACCGGGACGTGAACCGGTGACCTTCTAGCTGCAAGGCAACGATGCTAACCACTGTTCCACCTTGCAGCCCCAAGGTCGAAGATATTTAGTTAATTTTTTTTTTAAATGAAAAAAGAAGATAATCCAGAGAATGTTTGAATGAATTGTGTAAATGAAAAATCAATTATAAATTTTCTATTTATCAACCATTTGATATTTACAATCAGAATTTACAATTTTATTTAGCAGATGCTCTTATCCAAAGCAACATACATCTGAGGATAGATCACATTCATACACCAATGGCAACAGATAAGGAGCAACTTCAGGTTCAGTGTCTTGCCGAAGGAAACTTCAACTATGGAGGGGCGGGAACAGTCAACCTTGCAATTAGAGGACAACCCGCTCTACCACCTGAGTCAAAGCCATCAATATCAGGTTTCAGCATCCCTCTGCTCTAGTTGCTTGGCTTCCTCTCAGCTTCCTGTGGCTGCCATAACATGAAGCCCCACTGCAGTCGGAGTTGTTCTCTTCCTCAGTGTTCCTGCCTTCTTGTGGCACGACACTGTATGACACTAAGCAAACTTCAGTTCCTTGACTGTGTTGACTAAATACTAGAATTCCCAGTGTGGTGTGCACAGTGCAACTAAGATCTGCTGCATGTGACTAAACTCACACTGCTCCTGGCTGGGTGTTTAACAGTTGTTGTTTTTTGGTGTCTCTTGGAGATATGGAGTGATGTCTCCTGGGTGGAGGACATGAATTATCATCCATCTTGTGTAGCTGATAATACAAAGCAGTGTTGAGCTGAGTTTCTTCATTGTTTACTCTGCACTGATCCTATATCAGTTTGGCATATTTTAAAGAAAGAGCAGGCTTTTCATACATAAGAATTCTGTTACTAAAATATTCACAATAGATGTGTCTCTGCCCTGAATGCGTGCAGCAGACATTCAATATAGAGTAGGGTCTAAAAGTCGAAGTACGAAATCTGTTGCACTTTCAGATGAATTTAAAACTAATAAGAATGACTGAAGATTTAGAAACAGTTCAAAATACAAGAATCAGGAATAAATGATACCTTGAGGCATTATTTGGAAAAGTTTGCCACTGTGGGGAAATTTTCCACTACCTATAAACTTATTAACAGTCAATGATTTAACCTGAACCTGATTTAAAGTGCATCTCTGTTTATCAGATGTACATACTTAGATTACTTTCCATAAAATCAGTTCCTTTCTGCATTAAAATGCTTTAGATGCAATTCTATGGAGTTACTTTTCTAGCTTTAAATAAGAACATGGTCTTTCAGTTTATCTCTTCAATTTACATTTGGATTTTGTAATACTTAAAACTCTGTCCTCTCTCTACAATAGCCTTTGCTCAGGTCCAGATTTGTTCTGCTCCTGCTCAAAACGGATTTCTCTGCTCTCAGAATTACTGTTGCTGCACAAAGTTCCTGTTCTTCAGTTTTAGTGTGTCTCCCCACGCTCAGGTAACAAGTACATTTTCATTGCTGCTGTAAAAGGTATTAGGACCCCCCATCTGGATGCAGCCAAAATGGCCCCATAACTCAATTAAGATATGATACACACTGTCAGTGTCCCAAAGGTGCTCCTCCTGCTCAGCAGCTCAGATGGCATCCCCACAGTCTTATCTATTTTCTGCCTTCAAGTCAAATTTGTTCAACTTTAACCAGTCACACACACAAATGGAAAACTGACAAACCTGTCAAAATCACAACACGCATTCTGCATTTGTGTTGAATTTCGAGGACATACATGCATGTGTGTGTCCTGCATCTTCACACTGGTACACAATCAAGGTAAACACTCACATCCTGCGGGCCTTTTCCACCTCTTGTTTTGAAGGCAGATTGCGACCATCAAACACCAGAATTGGCTTGACACCGAAGTTTAACAGCATGTCCACTAACTTCATGCAGAACCAAACATACCTAGGATGGGACAAAGGAAAATGTCAGTTTCAGTTCAATCCTCACAAACAATGACATACTTCTGAACATTCCCTCTTTTTCATTGATTGAAAATAGTCAAACTTCTTACTGGTCAGTTGGTTCTCCTTTTGCAAGCTTCTCAGCACATGAAAAGGCTCCTTTATGTAGCCAACAGTAGGTGTCCACAGCCACCGTCTGGCCTCTGTATTTCTTCACAATGATGGGCTCTGCTGCATCTTTGATAAACTGAAGCAGTCCAGAGATTCCCATTTTCAGCTGCTGACTGGCGCCACACTGATTTTGAACCTGAGAAACAATCACAAAGATATACACAACTCATGTGTAACCCCTCATATGTAAACAAACACTAATACTTTCAAAGAGAAAACATATGATATTATCCAGCAAATCTTATATTAACATAAATTTGACAGCATGCAGGAACAAAAGTATAACCGCCTCACACATATTAATCAAAGTAAACAAGAGTTTTAAGAAATGTAAAGAGGGAATTGGTGTTGAAAATGAGGGTCCAGGTCTGAGCATACAAAATAATTTCAAGAAATATTTCTAAACTGCATCAGTTATTACAAATTCATAAATAACACTTTGCCCATCAAAGTGCAACTGGAATCAGAGCTAAACTTAGAAATATCAACATTTTTACTAACTCTGGGAAATGGAGAAAATATAGTTGTTGTTTTTTTTGTGTCACCAGTTACATTAAATCAAATTGCTGTTTGTGAAGGCACATAAATCCTGATCTCACACTGATTTTCTGGCGATGGGAGAATGTTACCATGTTCTGTTTAAAATTACTGAAGTGCTATGAGATGACATATGTTGTGAATTGGTGCTATAGATAAAGGTGAATTGAAAATTTAGTTGAATTGGAAGAATATACTCTCAGTGAGCATTTTAATAGAAACACCTGGTTCAGAAGATTGTGTCACAGAATCCACAAGATGTTGGAAACCTTCCTGAGATTCTGTTCAATGCTGACATGATCCACCACATCATTTTTGCAAATTCCTCTGCTGTGCTTCCATGCTGCCAGTCTTGTGTTGTACCACATCCCAAAGGTGCTCCACTACATTCACATCTGCTGACTGCAGAGGCCACTTAAGTTCACTGAACTAACTGCCATGCTAATGAAACCATTCCATACTGAGTTTAGTGTTGTGAAATACTGGAAGCAGCTACTAGAAAACAGTGGCCATAAAGGGATGCACATGGTCAGAAACACTGAGATGCACTGTGGCATTCAGAACATTGACTAGTTGATACAAAGGAAAAAGTACACCAAGAAAACATTCTGCACACTATCACACCAGCCTGGATTGTTGACACAAAGTAGGTTAGCTGCATGAATTTTCTGAGCATCTGCAGCCTCAGCAGAAATGGAGCATCATCAGACCAGGCGATGCTTGTCCATCTACAGCTGTCCAGTCTTTGTCCACTGCAGCCTCACATTTCTGTTTTTGGCCAAGGGAGTGACATGGTCTGCTGCTGTAGTGCACCATCCAACTCAAGGTCGGACATGTTGTTAATTTTGAGACCTGTTGCTTATTTGATTTTTCACTGGAGACTGGTTTTCCTCCCAGCTCTCATGTATGGACATTAAATTAAGCTCCTGACCTGCATCAGAAGGATTTCATGCATTCCACCGCAGCCACATGATTGGCCGTTTGGATAACTGCATAAATAAGCAGCTGCACAGGTGTTTCTTATAAAGTGCTTGTAGAGTGCAAACATAAACATCACAGACATGTTGGGCTAGAAGATTTCTCAAGACAGAGTGATGTAGTATGTTGGTGTGTTAGGAGAACAAGATGTCCTGTAATTTTTTAGTAACAGTACATGGTCAGATCTTTGCCACTTTGACCAGCAGCCCCTTCTCACGACTTTCTCATTTGTTCCATCTGTTTTCATTTTTCATCTAAGAATCATACTGGAATGGTCACTGAATATTACACTGGTATTTGAGGAGACTCTAGTTTTTCCCATTAAATCTCCACATTAAGAGATCATTCAAATGCAACCTCACATCACCGTCCAGTATACTGACACTGTCATACATGGAACCACACAATGACATGTATATTTAGGAGAACAGCTGGTTTATCTGAATGACTCTTTTTTTCCCCCATTTGAAGCACTTGTTGAGTTCAAGTTGAAATGAAGTATATTATCTACATTGCACAACTTGCCTGGGACATGTGTGCCTCTGTGGCCACAGCATTTGTATAACCAACAGATCTCATGTCAGACTTTTGTTATGACATTTGATCCCTTATGTCAGCTGGATGACACAGACTCATTAGGACTACTGTACACAGTTCATACTTTGTACTGAATTAAATATAGAAATCTGGGCATTTTAATTTGCAAGTCATCAGCTCATAGCCCTACTCAGTACTTTAAACGAAATATCCAGATATTAGTCAACAAAGTGGGTCAGTTTCATGCGGAATGAATTCAACACATGAAATAACTATTTCCAGGTTTAGTTGTTTTGTCTCTGCTGATCTGTCCGGAAGTACCCGCATCTCAAATACCGTCAGCTGGGTCAGGCTCCGTCTCTTCATTCACCACAGCACAAACGGAGGGCTAAAGCTAGCTAACAGCGACCAGCCATCATTTAAGGTTTAGATTTCAGATTTCTGAAGAACGTCTTGGCGTCGAATCTCCCACAAAAACAGAAACGGTTGTAAAACGTATCATTACATGTTCCTGTTTGTTTAGCTTTGTTAACACGAAAAACAAGACACATGACAGGCTTTAATATGACAAAGTTTTCTCTAAACACAGCACATTGAGGGTGTCTCACTCGAGTTTGTTTCCAAGGTTTCCACCAGGTCCTTCAAAGTGCACTGCACGTTACTCGGTCCTAAAAATGAAGCCAGAAGTTAATTAAAAGGTGAAAAACTATTTAGTCTTACCTGGATAAAAACAGCAGCGGATCAGTAACACAACAAAGCGGACAGTTTGTCTGATCAGGGCAACACGCAAAATAAATATAATGCCAACTGAAGTGATGTTTTAAGCCCAAACTGCTCTTTTTAGGTCGGTAACACACAAACGGCACGACAGCGCAGAACTGGAGCGAGTTTGGTTTTAGCGGCAAAAGAGGTGATTCAGTAAGAGCTGCTGCTATTGGTCAGATGGAGGGAGGGCGGGATTACGGAAGGAAAAAGGTGCGCTTCAACATGTCACCGGCACAGCACTTCAGTGTTCATAACGTCACTGTAACAACTGGTTGTAAAGACCTGTTCTTGTTGACTTTGGCACAACCCAGTCTCAACAATACTACCGGATCTACCACAGTAACTGCTGGCCACCAGAGATTCAGCGAGATATCCGGCCGCTTCATGTGCCACGTGAAACGCTCGTGTCCCCGCCCCCGCCTCTTTGGGAATGCGGCCCACCGGTGTTAATGTAGAGTTGTACCATCCTGCAAAACTGGTGAACGCTGGAGAAGGGTGGGACGCTGAGGAGTGAGAACAGCCAAGACAACAGTCAACACTGACTGACTGCACGTATGAACTGTGTAATCTACAGAATGCATTAATATTGGTGGACAAACACCGCGATACCGATTAGCCTGATATTTGTAAGGTTCAACAGTATAGTATAAACAGCGTTTTAAAATCAGGTTTTTGCACCCTCAGATGAATATCACAAAGATGTATTACATGTACAGCGTCAAGCCAACCTATGCAGGCCAAAGTATGTGCTGGCAACAGGAAGAAATATGCATGTTTTTAAAAATAAAAATAAAAAAATAGAGCTGTAGGGTGGTCACTGTTTCATTTGTGCTCATTCATTCCCTTATACCAACTACAAAACATCCAACACCTGTATTTGTGGTGGGGGTAATACATGCTGTACTGGCTTACTGCATGTAAATTATGATTAGAGAGAAAGAACAGAGAGGTCTGCAGCAGCATAGATTTAACATTTTGGAACAAGTTTTGCTGTGAGCTCTGATATGATTGTATGGATGGCCACGTTGAGGTGGATGATCAACATGCTAAGTTCACAAAGCACTCACTAAAAGTCATGTCAATTGTTTGTTTACAACTGTTTAGACTACAAGGTGCAGGAACACCAAGTAGTGTGCATTTGTACTCCACTGTACCACGCAGTACCCTCTCTCCTTGCCTGTAATACACACGTTTCTCAAGCTATCGTGTTTTAATCAGTTTTAATGATGCAAATAAACTGCAACATCAGAAAAGCAGTAGAAGTGCTTAAAAGTGAAGTACATGATTTTAATCCAGTACACTTTCTGTCAGATTCAGTGAATATCTCCTCACAGTCCAAGAGCTGGATTGAGAGGACTCCGGTGTGTGTACACAGCTCTGACTCTGAATGTGAAAAACTGATCCACACAGCAATATTCTAAAGGAAAAGGGAAGAGGAGGGGAGAGGGAGAGAGAGTTTTCCTCCACTACCTGGGGGCAGAAGGAGCAACCAGGATGATCAATCTGGGACATGTGAAGTAACTAAATACACTAATATCAACAGGCAATATCCCAGAATGCATTTTGCAAACAAACAAGTGGCAATGGCTCAGGTCAAAACTCACAACTGTAGGTCGTAATTTTGTCTCAAAGAACATGGTTTTATGTTTAAAAAAAAAAAAAAAAAGCATAAAAAGATTATGTAGTTGTTTGAACTTAAGCACTGTGTTTGGTTTGTCAAGATAGAGTCTATTTGATTTGCTTAAACAGTTTCAGACATGTGAGGTCCTGTTAGTGACAGCCCAAGTATCCCAGCGTATAGAATAGAATAGAACAGAAACTTTGTCAAACAGAATATACAGTTGTTGTGCACATTTTGGCTGGAATTTCAATGCAAAGGCTCGCCATCAGACTGGTAAATAACAAAACAGAAATTATTAGAAATAAAAACAATTACAATATGTATGTGTAAATAAATATATATATATGTACACACACACACACACCCATTATCTATACACTGCTTTATCCTCACTAGGGTCGCGGGGGGCTGGAGTCTATCCCAGCTGACTTAGGGTAAAGGCAGGGGACATCCTGCACAGGTCACCAGTCTATCACAGGGCACACACACACACACACACACACACAAATATATATATACACACACACATACACACCTGCATACATACACCATACACATCCGCACATATTTATTTCACAGCAGAAGAAGCAGCAGTTTTCTGTAGTGAACAGAGATAATGGAGCAGAAGTATTGCACATGAAACAATAAATGTAGCAGCTGTTACAGTTCACAGTGAACCATGGGTAAACCAGAAGAATTATTTTGAATTTAAGAGTCTGATGGCTTGGGGTATGAAACTGTTGCAGAACCTGGTGTTCTCACTCTGGTGCTGCAGAACCTCCTCCCAGAGGGGAGCAGGGAGAACAGTCCATGGTGTGAGTGTGTGGAGTCTTTGATGATGTTTCAGGCTCTGCTGAGACAGCGCTTGTGTGCAACATCCTGGATGGATGGAAGAGAAATCCAGATGATCTTCTTCTCTGCATCTCCATCTGGTTTGGCAGATGAACACGCTGTCTATGCTGCCTCTGTAGAAGGTGGTCAGGATGGGAGGGGACAGCTGTGCTCTCCTCATCTGTCGTACGAAGTGCAGACGTTGCTGAGCCTGTTTAACCAGAGATGATGTGTGCAATGACCAGTCCAGACTGTCCGTAATGTGCACCCTCAGAAATTTGGTGCTGCTGACCACCTCCACAGCTTTGTTGATGAGAGGTGAAGGTTGGGCTGCTTCCTCCTGAAGTCGATGATCAACTCCTTTGTCTTCTCGACGTTCAGGATCAGATTATTTGCACTGCACCAGTCCACCAGCCGTTTCACCTTCTCTCTGTAGGACATATCATTGTTGTCCCGAGTGAGACCCACTACTGTTGTGTCATCCGCATACTTAATGATGGGATTTGAGGCGGATGCAGAGCAGCAGTCATGTGTCAGCAGCATGAACAGTAGTGGGCTCAGAACACATCCCTGTGGAGGTCCAACTGAGGAAGAGATGGAGCTGGAGATGGTGTTTCTCATTCTCACTGACTGTGGTCTGTTAGTGAAGAAGCCTAGCAGCCAGTTGCACATGGGGGTGCTGATACCCAGTGGACTCAGTTTGCTTAACAGCTGCTGAAAGATGATAGTGTTAAATGCTGAACTGAAATCAGCCAGCAGCATTCACACGTAGGTGTTTTTATCCTCCAGATATGCCAGGCTCAGATGGAGAGCAGAGGAGATGGCATCCTTGGTGGAGCTGTTCGGCCGGTAAGCAAACTGGTGTTGGTCAAGTCCAGGGGGCAGTGTGGAGATGAACACTTCATCATTAGGGTCCGAGCACCCAAAGGGTGCAAAGACCCTATTGGAATGCTAGAGATTACTATTCGTGACAATGAGACGCGTTTGAGGCCCTAAACGTTCTCAAAACTGCACAAAACTTGGCACACACATCAGACCCAGTGAAAAATGTTAGAATTTGGAAGAAAAATACACACCTCAATAGAAAAACTGCTCCACAGCACCACCTTGAAAATTTCAACAGAGTCCTGTTGGAAGCACGTTTGGCCTACAGCTACGCAATTTCATAGGCATGTAGAGCAGGTCAGGAAGAACAAAACAGTCAAGCTCTAAAATGCAACTGGCTCAACTGCGCCCCCTACAATATTTCAAGTCCCATTGGGGCTACATTTCACCTACAACTACAAAATTCAGCACACATATGTAACAACTTGTGCCACACAAAAAAAGTTCATCAGCATGTTTCTGTAAAGCCAACAGGAAATCAGCCATGTTGGAAAAACAGCAAGCATGCCAGGCCATTTTCGCTTCAAAATCTATCTCCTCCTAGGGGGTACGTTGTACACACCTGAAATTTGGCCAGCACAAACTACAGGAGGTGGTGATTCTAAGTTAGTAAAACAGTCTGCAAAAGTGTGACGGCGTGGAAATGGCGCCCCCCGCAATTTGGCCACAACGCCATAAAATGCCACAATAGGAGAGGTGCTGTGTAACTGGCCTGTGTGTGCTCCCATCGGCCTGAAACTTTACACGCCTGCTCTGAGTCTCAGCCACAGCTTGTTCCCGCCACGGTCAACACGCACGCCGCCGCGGTTCGCCACTAAACAGGAAGTGGCTCATAACTAGGCCGCGTGTGCTTCGATCTGCCCCAAACTTGATACCCAGAATCAGAGTCGCACCCCGAGCACCCCGACGTGTGCAAAGGCCGATAAGCATACGGCGAGGACCCGTCCAATGCTGTTTGTGGCTTTAATTAGGGTCCGAGCACTACAGTGTGTAGGACCCTATTGTAACCCTTGTGATAATTTTTGTACCGACTTTTGAAATGCGATTTTGAGGGCCTATACATGCACAAAAACTCACCATAATCGCCACACACATCAGGACTGGCAAAAATTTTGATATTTTAAGGGAGTTTCGTTGAAGGGTGTGGTCGTGACAGCCCTCTGATTTTTGATCCTTCACCATCACAATGGAAGCATGTCTAACGACCCTGTACATACTCCAATCTACCTCAAACTTTACATACTTGATCACAGTCCTGCCCTGATGAAACCCATATGCCAAGATCCATTCAGTCATAGCGCCACCTGCTGGCAATAGGAAAGAACATGTTTAATACTTTTATGTGCTATCACTAGCAGGTTGATCGTATTCACCTCAAATGGAATGAGATGAGCCTTTAGACATTAATAATGACTCATACCAAAAATTGTGAGTCTTCATCAAGCAGCATGTCTGTGGCGGCCCTCTGAACCATTCAGCCCACTCCTGTGATGCTGGCTGACTGCAGCTTGCTCCTGCACTACTGAGGAGACAGAATGAGGACTCAGGCGTGAATGGAGTCAGAACGACAGCATTCTGCACAACTGTGACACTTAACAGCATTTGCCGTGTTTTAAGTAAAAGGTTACGGTTAGGTGATTGTCACTTTGCCCGGAGTGCATTTCTGCCACAACCCTGACGCGCGCCACATCCGACACATGTGGAAGTGCGAGGACCCGTCCATCACCGCATATGGCATATAGAGCTGGTCAGGTCAAACAAAAAACGTACACAGCTCCAACCTCTAAAATGCAACATGGCTCAACTGCGCCCCCTACAATATTTCAACAGAGCTCCATCAGGGCTACGTTTCACTTGGAGCTACGAAATTCGGTACACATATGTAGCAACTCGTGATGCACAAAAAAGTCCAAGAGTATGTTTCTGCAAACCCAACAGGATATCCGGCATGTTGGAAAAACGGCGTGCATGCCGGGCCGTTTTCGCTCAAAAATGGCCATTTTTGGGTCCCGGGATCTTTCTCTGTGGAGTTTGCATGTTCTCCCCATGGGTTCTCTCCAGGTTCTCCAGCTTCCTCCCACAGTCCAAAAACATGCTGGGGTTAATTGGTGATTCTAAATTGTCCGTAGGTGTGAATGTGAGTGTGCTTGGTTGTCTGTCTCTTAAGTGTAGCCCTGTGATAGACTGGTGACCTGTCCAGGGTGTCTCCTGCCTTCGCCCTGAGTCAGCTGGGATAGACTCCAGCCTAATGAGGATTAAGCGGTGTACAGATAATGGGTGGATGGATGGATCCTCAATCTTTAAATTGATTTTTAAAAAATAACTCTTCGGGCTCAACCTGGGAAACATAACAAGTTTTGGACCTCATTAAAAGCAATATATCCAATATTGACCAGACAAATAAGTATTTAAAGACAACATCTTTCCACTCCTCAGTGGATGGATGGATGTCCCAGTATCATGACAGGCCCTGAACGCATCATAAGACGTGTCTGATTTCCCAGCTTCCTCTGCACTTCCTGCTTGTTTCCACTGCAGCAGTGACAGACGAAAACAAAATGCGATAGTCTAACTTCACAGATGAGCTGTGATCAATGACAGCCTTATTACCGAGCTCCGGTTTATTTCATTGGCCGATTATTTAAATGTCATTTCTCTGGACCTGACGTGTGTGGCAGTAACAAAACGAAACATGCAGTTCTCTCCCACCAACGGAGATTTCACATTCGTCTCCTCGACAGAGGCTGAAGGTAGGCTAACGCTAGCAGAGCTACAGCTAGCAGGCCGTAAAAGAGCACGTCACCTGTTTACGTTCGTAATTTTAGCTGTCATAAAATAGCTTGTTAGCCCAGGTGTCAAAACCTTCAACATGACAAATAATAACTATGTTTGGACTAACTACGTGTATTTTAAAATAGCTGCTGTACATTAATAAATGCGCGTGCTGTCGATTAGCTTTGCTAAGTAACTTTCGTACTAATACGTGGCTGGAGCAGAACGGAACGAACAAATACCACAAGTAAACTGTGGGCGTTTACAAATGTTGTTTACTGTCCATGTTAACAGACCGTGAAAATAAGAAATTAAAGCAGCGGTCAAGTGTTTTATGGCTGCCCCGAAGCCAAAAATATTTAGCTAACCTGAACAAAAGCCAACATAGACTTTTGTTTACATTGGTCACTCAGACTTTCCAGCATCTCCTCACACAGATGGTGAGTGGAGGCTGTGAACGATGTCAGTATGCAGATGGAGCTGTTTGTTAGAAGAGATAGACAGTGGTGGTATGGTAATATATGTAGTATATAAATGTGGTAGTATAGTAATATATGTAGTATATAAATGTGGTAGTATGGTAATATATGTAGTATATAAATGTGGTAGTATGGTAATATAGGGGGGATTGGAGTGTAACACCTACCTCACAAACATAAATGTGGTAGTGGAGAAACAAGAACAATTGAAAGGCCAGCACAACAACTAAAACTCACTAAGTTCAATACAAATTGAATATTTTTGAAAGCCTGAATAGACTCAGAGCTCTAACACTGACAGTTCTATATGAGCGCTGTAACATTCATTTTAACACATACTCAATGTATACTGCACACTGATGATAATATACTTCATGATGTTGTACATCAGTGTAAGTCAAGTAGTCACTCATTGAAATCTGCACAATAAGGTACAGCATGGTTTGTAACTGTGTATTAGGGCTGAGAAAATCATTTTAAAATGCAATTTGAAGTAATGTAGTTAGCAAGCCATAAAAGCTGCAGTTTAGGAAATATGTCATGCAACATGTCTGTCCCAGAGTTGAAACTGTTGTGTTAATGGTTTTTAAACTTTCATGTCTTCCTCTTTGTGTGACAGTTTCATGTGTTAATGCCCCATCACATTAAAGTTTAATACGCAGTGAATGTTCAAATTAAAATTAGATATTTTTTACCAAGTTGTTCAGCACGACTGTATATTGTACTGGATTGGAAAGATTCAGTTTGTGAACCACTAATGTAAAAGATGTGGAGGGTTTCGCTGTGAGAGGCACCTGCTCTCCAGAGTCAGAGGAAACTTGTTGGACACAGTAACAGTAGCTGGCAGGAATGTCTTCCTAAAGAAATTAAGTTTTTATTTTGTCAAGGACTGAAATAGTGTATCTCAACAAATTAGAATATTGTGGGGTAGAAAAAATAATTGAATTAAAACAGGTAAACTTTCATTTAATCTATATTCACCTTTGGATTCTTTGGGTCTCTGTTCTTTGTTTAAAATTTGTGATGTCGTTACCGCGCAGTGCTATGAGATGGCATATGTTGTGAACTGAATTGAACTGAATCTCCTCCACAGAGCTCAGCGGCACAATCAGCACCCCAGACGTTAAACTCAACATGGGCAGTGACAGCGGTAAAGACCCGTATGCCACCACCTTCCTGAGGCAACGAGGCTACGGCTGGCTGCTGGAGGTGGAGGAGGAGGACAGTGAAGAGAGCAAACCGCTTCTGTGAGTGCATCATGTCTTTTCTTAAGCTTTAATTCGATCTTTGTTGGGTTTTTTTTTAGATATTAATGATGGCTGCTGTCTGATGTTGCTGAGATGGCTTAAGCATAACAAGACAAACAGGAAAATCTGCATCTTGTTGTTTGTTATAAGTGAAACTGCAGTGGCTGAGGGAAAGCTGTACAATCAATGGGATAGATGACTGCTAATGCTGCCCTACGAGGCAGAGAGTTGCAAAATTACTAGGAAAGGGTATGAAGTTGTCAAACTGGACAACAAAACATAAAACAGATTTGAAAAACCTTTAAACCTTTCATTTTATGCCTTATTTTAACCACAAAAATGAATACCAGTAAACCCACATCCATGATCCCTGCCTTTAGATACATTCACACACTGCTAATATGCTGCAGAATTTATCAGTCAGATTAACTAGAAAATGAATTTTCGTTTTTTTATTAGGCTCCATAGCTTACAAGAATCAGCTGTTTCTATGTTGGGATTAGTTTCTATTCAAGGCAGCTTAACCTTCAAATCACATGAAATTCACTCGTCAAAAAATGAATTGGCAGCTACTTATTCTTCCTCAGTCCATCTGTCACATGCTTCTGTAAAGGTCTATTGAGGGTGTCCACGTCCCTGTGTGCTCATCACTGTAGACTTTCAAAGTGAACTGTGTGTGTGCGTGCAGCTCTAGTCAGTCTACAGTCCCTTATGTTGAACACAGTATACATGCAAAGCTCAAGTGGAAGTTTCTGAAAGGCTGGCTGTGACTTTGCCTTTTATAGTATATAGCAGCTAGTTGCAGATTGGGCTGTTGCACTAGTGTGGTTATTCCTAAGGTGTGCCATACACAGTAAAAGAATTCAGAACATCCAACTGTATTCAGGCAGCGCTGACAGAAAGCATGGTAGTATAAATAGTAATACTTCCCAAGTCCTGCAGCAACTACTTCAATTAAAGCTCTGTTTATGATGAATTATGAAATGCAGACAGTCAGTGCGATTGTTCTGGGCTGCCCTTGGAAGTCAGCAGAGGAGCCTGCGTGGACCTTGAGTACTTGGGTGGATGAGAAGATTTCCGTCTATATGAACACGCTCACATGGAACACATGAATTCCCTGCTAACAAAAACAAACTGCAGATTTTTAACAGTGGTGCCTGAAACACAATACTACTGGACCAATCAGAAAGGTTCAGCACTCCACTGCTTAAAGGTCCTTTGCTACTGCTACCCCCAATTAGGGACTTGGTCGGGGTTAATATGGTGTTCCTCCAATGGTTCTTTGTCCCTGGAGGAAGTTCCTGCAGTGGAAAAGTTATTATAATGTTGATTTTTCTGTGTGAGCAGGGATGAGCTGGACATTGACCTGAAGGACATCTATTACAAGATTCGATGTGTGCTGATGCCAATGCCATCGCTGGGTTACAATCGGCAGGTGGTCAGAGACAACCCAGACTTCTGGGGCCCTCTGACCGTGGTGCTGCTCTTCTCCATGATCTCCATCTATGGACAGTTTAGGGTGAGCAGGATACAATAAACACTACTGGGTCATCTACACTTCCTAGACTGAATATGTGGGTGTATAATGAGTCCATCAAAGGCCTAAAACAGCATCTGACATGTCAAACATCAGTATGCTCCACTGCACACACAACATCACGGTGTTTTGTCCAGCAAGTGAACTCGGTTCCTCTTGTTTCAGTGTTTGTTGTCCTTAGTACAAATATGCAGCTCTGGAATGTTTTGTTGTTGTTGTTGTTGTTGTTGTCATCTACAACAGACAGCACTACTGCACACTCCTAATGGGACCTGAAACTTGCATTTCCAGTAATACTGCTTCGTGAGTGGTAGCCTAAATTTTATTTAAGGAGGTTATCACAAAATCTTGTGGTGAACAGTGGAAATAAAAGCAGAGCCTTAAAAAAATACACATTTTGTTACATTTGCCCCTAATTTGTTTTTGCACTTGCAACTTGTAAAAGTAAGAATGTAAATCTCAAAGTATAAGGTAAGTGAGTGAGTGTTGCATTTCAGAAAGGTTATAAATATGTCAGATAGCGTGTAGTATATCATCACACTGCTGTTCCAGGGTTAGAACCACACCAAACCTTTATGTCCAAACTGACAACATATGTCTTTAGTCAATATGACTAACTAGACTTTAGTTGGTCTATATGTCTATAGACAACACTTTGCAGCCTGTACATAGGATTGATTATTGTTAATAAATGTATATCTCTCTTTCTCAGTGTAATTTTAATAGAATGCACTTGAAAAGAGGACAAAACCTCCACAGCAGGTGTCCATAGATTCTGTGTAGTGATATTAAGTTACATAAATCAACTATTCTAAGACTACGGTGCATAGAATTACCACCACAATCAAACTTTACAAAAGCAGACAACACAAAGCTGTGTAAATAATACAAACTCTACAGTGTCTGCAGGCTACAAACACACACGTCATGAAGCGAGCTGGGCAGTTTTTGCGCATAGTGTAGTGCACAGACAAATTTCTATGTTGCTAGGCAACTCAAAAGATGTTGGCAGTCTCTTTACAGTATGTTACAGCAAAAAGTCAATTTGTTGTTGCACTCTGCCTGAACAACACTGTGCATTGATTGTTCATGTTTGATGTGGATCATGCTCATCAGGTGGTTCCTTAAAGGAGAATTCCAGTTTATTTCAACCTGATGTATTTCCATTTAATATTTCCATCTTGGGTGTAAGTGTCATGCTAACTTAGCACTCTTTGCCTTGATTGAAGGCTAGAAATTAGCTGCCTGGAACAGTATCATTGTTTTTTTTTCTGTATCTGCTTGTTCTTGCTTCACCAGTTCATTTTGGAGAGATGAACACCGTCTCCAGGACGACTGTGTTTATCAAAGTTAAAGATTGGGTTGCTCCTCTCATCCATGGACACATGTAGATATTTACCCAGTCTGCCATCAACAGGTCCCACTCTGTGCAGCAATAGTTTTCCTCCTCAGTCAGTAGCAGAGCAATGAGCGGGGGAACACCACACATTTCTGTCCTGTTGCCTTTTTGCCTCCATTGCTTTGGGGAAAGTGCATCTCTTGCATGTAAACCAACTGGTGTGAGCAAATGAATATGCTTGAGATTGTTCAAAGCAGCTAATTTCTGTGTCTTAAATAAGACTGAAAACAAATGTGCAAAACTAGCAGTACCCACATTAGCTATACTAATGGGGAATAAACCAGCTTAACATAAACTGAAATTTTCTTTTTAGGTCGGTGATCAATTAAAGCAGTAACAACTGTATTTTAATTTTTTAAGTAAGCTGAAGTAATGCTTATCTGAACCATGGCAGCCACTCTGATAATATTCTTAGCTTGGCATGGAGCTCAGGTGTAACATTTACGACTGATTTAAAAGTAAAATGAAGTAGAAATACACAAATAACTACTTTTTTATGAATGTTAATGTCATGTGCTGCGCTTACTTTGGTGTTTTTGTTAACCCCTCCCACTTTTCAATCTTCACACTAAACTGTGCTGTCCATTCACAGGTTGTGTCTTGGATCATCACCATCTGGATATTTGGGTCGCTAACTATATTCCTGCTGGCTCGTGTTCTTGGTGGTGAGGTATGTGCACCTCACACACCGTCAGCCCCTGCAGCCACTTCAAATACTCTGTAAATGGGCTCTGACATGTCCAGCTAAAGACACTTTTTCTTCCCGACTGCTGTTGTTCTTTTGAGCAGGTTTCGTATGGCCAGGTTCTTGGAGTGATTGGATATTCCCTTCTTCCTCTCATCGTCATAGCGCCTCTGCTCTTAGTGATTGGAGGGTTCGAGGTAGTTTCAACACTAATCAAAGTAAGTTGATGACTACCCAGTTTTCTTTTTTGTTTTGTTTTGCTATTTTTGGGGGGTAAGCATGAAATAAATATCAAGTCAGAACACAACATTTTTGGAAAAGTAAAATATGACAAGAATTGTCCAGCCACTGAGCTTAAATTTCTATCAAGAGCGGACAAGAGCTAATAATGACATTCTAATCAGCAGATTAATCGATGTTTTATATTGTTAGTTGCAGCCCTTTGTAGGACCAGTGGTTCCTGTCTTTGGGAGGAAAAGCAAATTGTTAATGTGTTGAAAAAAAATTCCCAGTGTAGTTTTTATAAATGCAATAACCTTCTTCTGTGTGATTATAATCATAGTTCATGCGGTTTCTAGTGAATGAATGTAATGCTCATTCGTTTTTTCTCATCTTTCAGCTGTTCGGAGTGTTCTGGGCTGCATACAGCGCCGCTTCACTGCTCGTCGGAGATGAATTTAAAACAAAGAAGCCCCTTCTCATATATCCCATTTTCCTTTTGTATATCTACTTCCTGTCACTATATACTGGTGTTTGACTGAATAAATTGGAACTGTGGACCTTTTCAAGGACTGTGGAGCATGGGGGGAGAAAAAAATCAAACTACGAATCCAGGATTTTTTTAAAAAGGTGTTTATTTCTTTTTTAGGATGTGGGGATGTTGGGAATATATATCAATGTATATAGTTTTGTCCCTCATGTCTTTGGTCAATAAAATGCATATGCTTTTACAGCTTAAACTTCAGTATGCAGACTTCTCGTTCACCAGCGCAATACAGTCCCTTTAGCCCTGCATTAGTTGTAGTTCCTGAAGCTGGAAGTAGGTGCAGGATTGGATATTAATGTCATGAATTCTGAAGTCTTATTAACATTGAAGGATGTGGTGCCAAATATTTGTGTATATATGTTCACGCTGAAGAGGGAATTTGAGAGAAGAGACAGCACCACAACACAGTAATGTTCCTTGTTATGCACTGTAATGTACTATGAGAAATGTCCATTTATGCTTTTCAGTTTTTACAGACTTGTTTTCTTAATTTATGGAGTTGTGCAGCAGAAGCAGGTTGAATGGGGCCATTAGTGATATAAACCATTGTCTACTAAATGTGGTGCCTTGTTCTCCCACCCCTAATTCCTGTTTGTCAGCTTTATAACACGGGAATATAATCATTTGATCAATACTTCCAGTAAATTAATAGAGTAATTTGTCACTTAATCAACTGGTGTTTCCTGACTGCTCACTGTGTTACATACAGCAAACACAACTCGTCAGACCAATCTGTTAGACAGTACTGCATATTAACACACTGGATTCACCCACAAATGTGTTAATGTAGGGTTAGGATTAGATAGTGTTGATAAAGACTTTGCAGAAATATGACAGTATATAGACCTGTACGAATGAGTCCACATCACTGTTTTGGTATGTACATCTGTAATAGCAAAAAAAGTGGAGCCTCGTCTTGCCATACTCACCGCATCAAATTATACTGATGTTAGAGGCCTCAAATCTGGGTCTTTGTCAACCAAAGACTGTACTTTTAGTAGGAATTGTGAATACGTTCTTATTCACATACACATACAGGACACTGTATCCTCCATGATGAGAAGGATTGACTCATCAGGAAAAAAAAGTTGACATGAGGTACTGAAAAAATAAGATGTATTTCCAAAATGGAAAGAGGACTGACTTTTGTTGCATTAAGATAATGCTGTGAGGCCTGTGTTTTTAATGTAGTAAGTATAAACTGTTGGTTTCTCATTTAATATAAAAGCAGTCTATTGGAACTTTGAAACTGGAAATAATCCAGTTACTGTACTTTGAATTGTTTGACATAAAAGCAATACTGCACAGGGGTGTACTCACCTCTGCTGAAGTCAACGCACGAACATATTTAGAATTTTCAGGGGCAATACCATATATAATATATAATATTACCATTTCAACTCTGTCCAAAGTCAGTATTACATGAATGTTATCCAGCATACCCATCACTATATACAGTCTGAAACTCAAACTATGGTTTACTCAGCCCATTCGGTGGCATATTGTTACACCTAAAAATATTGAGTAAATTTTAAAGCTGCAAAGCCATCTAGAAATACGATCAGGATTAAATGCAAATAAAAAATTAAGTAGATCTGAATAAGTACATTTAGTACCATGATCTTAGAACTGACTAGATATAGTTCAATCCAAACTCAATGCAATAGTAGCCTCAAGTCAAAACGACTAAAAGAAAATGAGTAGCTGTAATTAAAATCCTGGATAAGTGTAGCTGAAAATAAGACTTATTCAACCAAAATTATCAAAATTAATATGCTATGTTTACTTTTACTTTCTTTTTTTTCAACAGAATGTACTTTTTCAGGATAGTATTCAACATATCTAATGAAATTTGACAATTAACATAAAAAACAAGGTGAAAACTACACACATGAGCATGTGTTAAACATTAACTTTTACAATTTGACCTGTGCAGCACATGCCAGTTAGTTGACAACTGACACATGTAATGCAGAAGTCCATGATATAAAAACAGTGAGCTGAACTGAATCCTGTATATTAGTACACAGGTCCTTCAAACATAGGTGTCCCAGAACAATCGCTTCTTCAATCACTTCAGCTCCTTAAGCGCAGAGCTATTTTTTTAAAAGACAATTTCCACCTAAGAAGACTCACCAAAATGTCTTCAGTAATCTCCACAACTGTGAATGAGCAACATTAAGAGCCAAGGTTAAGAGATACTTGTTTTGCAATACAATCTATGCACATCACCAGGCCGGAGTGAGAAAAACTCTCAATAAAATTGACAGTAAGTAACATTAACTGTTCCGACAAATCTCAACTGCAACTCCAGCAGCAACAGAAACCGAGCACAACAACACTGCATACATTTTAATCACTGTAGCACCAGACGGCCTCTTCACTGAATGTGTCACACCACACAACAGCAAAAGACTGCCTGTCAGCAGAAGCTGTTGAGCATGAATGGACATCTCAACCTAGGTTGTATAACAATACAAACCATTTTATCTAGCCTACCTTTCAACCAGATTTAAACTTTCCGATGAGTGTGTTAAAGTGTCCATGCTGTGAGAGCTACAGGCTGATCTAAACCATGCATATGGGTAAACTGCACCAAGAACAGTGACAGTTTACAAACCAGTACAAAATGTAGTGTCGTTATCAATGGTAATCTCAACTCTCATCTAGGCACTGAGACAGTTGTTAGGTGTGTTGCTCCACTGACTCAGACTTTGTTCAGAGTTGACTTCTTGACCCATTTTTTAATTGGGACCAAAGACTAAGTTCTGTAAAATATGTGAGCTGAATTTAACGACAGTATATAGACCCTTATGCATTAGCATGCACACACACACACACACACACACACACACATATATATATATGCACTTTTTACTCTGCACTATTGCACTTCTTGTTGGATGCTAACTGCATTTTGTTGTCTTGTACCTGTACATGATAAAAATGATAAAATGATGTTGTTAATGGTAATAAAGTTGAATAGTTGAATCTAATCTAATCTAATCTAATCTAATCTAATCTAATCTAATCTAATCTAATATCAAAACAGCTTGGCTTGCCGTTCTTGCCACACATCAAACTCTCCTGATATATAATGACCTCTAAAGTTGGTGAATTGTCAAAGACTGTATGTTTAATCGCAATTATAGATACATCCAAATAAATACACTTACAGGAACTTTCTGGGGCCCCAAAACCACCTTGTTTTAAAAATGTACTTTTTTCCATTTTCAAAGGATAATAATTTAAGATTTTGGCCTCAGCTGGAATCATTCTCTCATTTGGATCTACTGGAAACAACTGCGTCTGTGTCCTCTCCTATCGTCATGGCTCTGGAAGTTATATTTCTGGAGATATTGTACCTGTGAACCTTCCTAGACAAGATGTTTTTTGAGTATGAAAATATCACTCATGCATGCCCCATGTCGCTCTCTTGCAGCACCTTTCTTCACTTGGAACAGTGACAGTGGTTTTGGACAATAGAAGTTTAAAATTAAATGATTTTTTTTTTTTAAAAAGAGAGAGAAAAGAAAAGGCTGGCCATTTGTCCTTGATGTCTTCAATGATCATCTGTTGGTGACATCATGTCTTCTATGTGCAAAAGTCCTGCACATCAAGTCCTTGATGACTGTGCTGTCTTTCTTCTTTGATTTGGTGATTCGTTGGCATAGGTTCAGCTCTTATTCCTTACTGCTTCCTGCAGGAAAAAGTGGGAGAAACACTATGTCCTTTTTATAGGCTTTCTTTACATTCTTTGCAGGCGCTCTGTCATCAGGGTGCTTGTTTTTAAAGAAGTTGCACATGTCTCAGGAAATCTAGGACTTCTGGCCTTCAACCTGTTGTTTCCACCTTGCACTCAATACTATCCATCCAGCCAATTCAGGCGTTACAAATGAATGGAATGATAATTTCATCTGGCCATATTGTCCAATGAGGACTTCCATGAGGTAGAAAAGTGTTTGGGAAGACGCTGATGTACCGTCTATCTGGTAATCTGGCCTTGCATCACTAATGAGTTTGAGCTGTCATTCAGGCTGCTTTAATCTGTCTCGCTTTCAGTCTGAGTGGTCAGCGTAAGCACAACTGATGGAATGATTGCAACTTTGATTGTCCCCTTGTGTTGAAACAAATTCCAACACTACCATGTCCTCATTAGGCTGAAAGAGGCAGAAGCGTAAGACTTACGCATCATAGGAGGATGCTGGTGTCAGCAGCTAAAGCAACATCCAGATATAACAAAGGTCAGAATTAAATCACAGAGATAAAGATTCAGAGGAGACTTGCTGTCATGAACTATTCCCAAACATGTGTTACTGATTATGACCAAACGTCTGCCCCTTGCAGCCATCTGAGGAATGGAATCACTAAATTACTGAAAATAACACAAGATTATTATTCATTCTTTCCATACGTATGTCTCCTAAATTCATTTTGACCCTGGTAAAATGAGTAATGAGCAATCTTGTAACTTACCTTATAAATCTTTAAAAGTCATATGTAAAAGACAGTTGGGTAGTACATCATATGTAAGCTTGCATATGTTATTTCTCTGTCTTTCGACACTTAACTACTGTGGGTGAGTTTCTTTTCCAGTCAGAATCTTATACTTACCTTTTTTCCATTTTATGTGAAAGGCAGGAGCTGGAGCTCAGATGGTACAGCGTCTCCTCCATTCATGTCTCTGTTGTTTCCATTTTTATCCTTCACATGAAGCCCACTGAGACTCTGGCCAGCACAGCAAAAGAAGAAGCCAGATGAGGTCTTCCTGTCAATAAAACAGGAGCAGCGGTGTAACTGAGACATGATCAGAAAAGCACGACTGTGAGAAAAGCTCTTTTGCCTGCATTTAATATTCTGTAACTGGAATAGAATAGAACTTATTGATCCCTTTGGTGCAAACCTCAGGGAAGTTGTTGACCTCAGGGAAGTTGTTGAATTGTAGTTGTTGAATTGTTGAACTGTCATGTCACAGATAATGACAGAGGACGGATTTCTTCTTGTGTGTAGGGAAACTAACTTTAAGCCTTGTCTTTTGGTCTGCTTTGGGTGTTTTAAAAGGTGAAGCTAACTTTGGTTATTGTTGGTTGTTAACTGAATGTCACCTTATCTCTCCCACCTTGATTCAACATGCATAGTACATTGGAGAGGGACAGCAATTCAGTCTTGGACAGTTTTTTCTACCAATATACAATTACAACAATTGAACCCTGTGAAATGTCAGATGACACAAATTTGTATCATCCCTCAATAACTGTATTATTTCTACATTGACAAGTAAAGTCCTCCATGTAAATTTCCTCTTATGAGCAAAGATGAGAAGATACTTTTGAAACACCATGCTGACAATACAGGCCCCAAAGTAGGAACTTAATGCAACAAAAGTAACTATATCTGTGATCAATGAAACACAAGTCAGAAAACCTTTGATCACTGATTATAAACTGAGTACACTTGTGATTTCCAAGTCGCCTATTTACATGAACACAATTGTAAAATGTCTTGTGAACACTGGAACCTTCTCGTTTATTTTAATGTCCACATCATGGTGTGATGGTCAGATGAACTGAAAGATCTGATTGTCATACAATAAGATCATGATTTATCAAAAATATGTGAAAACACTGTCACAGCAGTAATTGGGAGGTAAAGACACAATCTAGCCCTGAAAAACAGATGGGTAGCTACTTCAGACTTGGCACAGGGGTTCTCAGTGAAAATCATGGTTTCTGTGACGGCTCAAAAAGTGTGAAGGACATCAAGCCTTATAGATGGTGTCTAAGAAGAACACCATTGCTTGCTCTTTGGCAAAAAAAAAGGCAGGATCATGAAAAGAAGCCTTTTGAAAACTGGGAGCACATTCTTTGGTCAAATGAGGTAAATGTAAATTTGTCCAGATCAGATGAGATTCAACCTGCTTGGTATTAAAAACATGGCCCATGTTTTTAATACAAGACTTAATTACCTCAATTGACAATTTCTATATTTAAAGAGGGCTATAAGGAAATTACATTCTCTTTCACTAATCTTCTTGTAGACTTAAGTTATGCCCCAAAGCACACACAAAGTATAGCTTGAGTAGAGTACAGGATGATTTTCTGTTTTTTCAGTGAAAAATCATGTCAACTAAATTTTAAAATCTCTATCCCAAAAGTCTGTCCCAGCTGACTCAGGGCGAAGGCAGGGGACCAACCTGGACAGCTCACCAGTCTATCACAGGGCTACACTTAGAGACAGACAACCAAGCACACTCACATTCCCACCTACGGACAATTTAGAATCACCAATTAACCTCAACGTGTTTTTGGACTGTGGGAGGAAGCCGGAGAACCGAGAACCCTCAGAGAACCCATGGGGAGCATGCAAACTCCATGCAGAAAGATCCTCACTGGGACGCGAACCGGCGACCTTCTAGCTGCTCAAGTTGTGTTTAAGATAAATACATAACTCCCCCCATGAATACATTGGTAGCTGCATTGTTCTTCTATCTTTGTCAAAACACAAAGCAGAAGCTAGCAAGAGAAGCTAACAAGACAGACCTTTAAAAATGGTGGACATTAGACTACACAGCAATACAAAGACATCCACTTTGCGGATATTTTGGGTTACATGTGGGTTGGCATCTTCCCTCATCACACTCTGCATTTTGAGCATGATATCATGTAGATGTGAATATTGCTCAAGCATGCAACAAAAACTTTGTCTCAAGTAGCCATTCAAGGTTTAATGTGATGAGTTTGGTGACAACACTGCAGCTTTTTTTCTTTAAATTTGATTTTTCTGTTATTATTAAAAACACACTTATTTTCTATTCTGTTCTAACTATTTTAATGACATACATTTGCTCAGACTGGTGACCTGTCCAGGGTGTCCCCTGCCTGTGCCCCAAGTCAGCTGGGATAGACTCCAGAACCCCCCCTCCTCCCCCAAAAGGGTGTCAGTGGGTTATTGAAATGCTAATTTGACAGGTAAACACCATCTCCTGCTGTCATCTCTTTGGGTGTAAACAATCAATTCTCTTTTCATTTATATAGCGCAATTCACAACATGTGCAAATAAAAGAAATAAGTGACAAAAAACAGTTATGAAAATGTTGTTACTTTACAAGACATTAAGCTATGAAGCGCTGATGTGAAGTTTTGAATCAAAGTGTCAGACTGAGTTTTGTGGGAAAGCTTCAGGCAACACAGCAAAAGAATCACTGGAAACTTTGCAGTGGCCTGTGTATTTCAGAGCTATTATTTTGGTGTTCCATTATTTTGTTCATCCGTTGTTCTCGTTTTCACTCGGTGTTATCGCGGGATGTGGTGGAGAGATACGCTAGCTCCGTTTCTCTACCGTGTAGTGACAGAGCGCCCAGCCTGGAGTTCCTCAGCGCTGATGGTGAATAGCCACTGCTGCGGTAACGGGCGGAGGAAAAGAAGCCGCAGAAGGAGTCAGCAGTGGCAGAGGAGTGATAGTACGGAGTTTGTCTCTTAGATTTAGCAGTGTTACGTGTATCATCGGATCATTACAAACCCATAGGGGAAGGGAAAAATAAGGAAAGATGGCGGCCGCGGCCTCGCCGGGCTCCGGCTCGTCCACCTCCTCAGACTGGATTGTACTGAGAGACGGTTGCCTGCGTTGCGACGAGGAGGGCCTGCGAAGCCTTTCCTACCATCCGGCCCTCAATGCTATCTTGGCCGTTACCAGCCGCGGCAGTATCAAAGTAATTGACGGCACTTCGGGGGCCATTCTCCAGGCTTCAGCGTTGCACGGTAAGTCCCGGAGTGTTCTGTCAAGCCCTGACACCAACAGTTTCAGTTTGACAACCAGCCACTGAGTGTCAACAGACGCTAAACACGACACAGGCTGAGCTGTAACCTCAGCTCGCTAACGTTAGCTCTTCCTAGTAGTTATCTTTGGGCCTAGTAGGGTTATTTGGCAAACATGATTTGTTTCACCTGTTCTGTATGTGCAAAAGCACTCTTACTATCTTCAGAAGTTGATGTATATATGGTCAAACAGACAAGTACTTCTTGAAAGCCGGTGTTTACCATAGTCACTACATGACATGTCTTCCATGCAAGCTAATTGCTAGCGAGTGGACTAGCACGGTGTTAGCTAGCCGGGCAACCTTCCGTGTAGGTTTCTGTAATTCTGATGGCCAGTCACCATATGTCAGTAGAAGTCCAGTGCAGATCTTGTACCTCTGAAGTAGTTCAATTACTACTGCATGAAAACTATCGTCTGCCTCAAGCTATGACACTTTTCTAATGTGAATAGCTGCGATAGCCACTAAGCTAGCTAGCGGCTCCTCAGCTGCTTAACTTTCCAGATCACCGGGCGCACTGTCAGTCATTTGATGTGATGCTGAAGGTAAACTGGATAAATGCTGTGGAGTTAGTGCATCATAATAGGCCTGTGTTTGCTTTCTGGGCTCACTTGGGTAATTCTGCCAGTTAACGTAATATAACCTAACACTGCATGAAGACATGCAATATCGTTTCACAAAGTATTGACAGGACATTGCATGCAAACTTTCTGCAAGAGGTAGAAATGAGGTCTCAAGCTGTTCTCCTCTCTCCTCAGATAACTGCAGAGTGGATTGTTGTCCTCTGCTTTGTTTACACACGACACCATACGTCATAGTGTTTTTTTTCAAATTGTACTGAAGTGCATGAACACAGTTGGTTTAAGAATCATATTGTTATTGTTATATTATTATTTTAAAATATTAAAATATAGTGTTATTGTTTCCTTTTGTTTACAACTTTAATTACATCAGTTCACTCATGAATGTCAGTCTTTCTAAAAGAGCTTTCATTTTGACTGAACTTAAATGTGATATGTATCAATGTAGTGCAAAGAAGAGGCAATATTTATCAAAATAAAATGTTTCATTTCAGTTTAAATCGTTTTTATTATTTATCATTTTAGTTAGCTATTTTTAATAACAATCAGAAGACAAAGCATTTAATTTGAATTTAAGTACCTTTCTTTGAATATAACCACTGTAACCTATTTATCAAGGTACACTGGCAATAATATCCATGGAAACAACAATGAAAAACACACACAAACAAATTTACACACATAAATTAAAGTGAATAGGGATCCAGGAATGATCTCACCTTGATACACATAAAGAAAAGAAAGTAAGTAAAATTCAGAGGCACAACAAGACTGGCCAGGGTGAGGTTAAGGTTGCTGTTTTGGCTGGTCAGGACCAGGTATCGTCTGATGGAGACCCTGCACCCTGACGTCAAGCCTGACAGGCCTTAGGTGGAAGTGGAGAGGTGGTTATGGTTGTGAGTGTGTTTAGACCACAAAGCCAGTCTCACATGGGTAGCCACTGGTCCCTACTGACAGAAGCCCCAAGTAGTGGAGGTCTAAAATTCTATAAATTGATTATTATCCCTGTTGTTGTTGATCTGCACACTGTAAGTGTAGCAGCTTGCAGATATGACAAAGTTATTGCTACCAGTCTGAAGGCTGTATTTGCATATAGAGATGTTTTCCACGTGGCCAGTCAGCTTAGAAGATGTAGCAGTGTCAAACTCCTATGATGAAAAATGTTTATTATTAATTAATATCTATCATATTCGCTAACCGGTCACTTTTTGAACTCGTTGTACAAGTTGGCAGGTCTGTCGATGAGATGCTTTACTTATTTGGATGAGCTGGCTACCTCAACCCAACTCTAAAACATGTTTTGGCTGTTTGGATTTGTGGCTTTGTGTTGGCTTTCTCTTTCTGTCACTTAAGTGAAATAGTTCCACGTTTCGCTTCATGTACCAATCTTATCCACAAGCTGTGGACGCTCAGCATCATCGCTTGGATTTGCAGTCATGTTTTGAGGCTCTGAAAGCTGCTGGAGTGAAAGAAGCAGTTGTCACGCCCACTTTGCCTGCAGGGAAGCAGAGCTGCAAACACTCAGTGCTTCACTGTTACACATCGACATTAGCGAGCAAAAATGTTGCTCATTTAAAGTATATATACTAGCAAAACAGAATTTAGTATCGTTTTTAATGGCAAGGTATATGTGCTGTATACTTTGAGGAGATAGATCTCTCTTGTTTGCTTGATGAAAGTCACAGCTCTTAGAAACAACCCTCCCCAACTGTGTAGGGTGTACTGTTTTTAAAGGAAAGTTTGCTGTAAATAACGTATGGATGTATGGTTATAGTATACATAAAAGTACATTTTCTGCAGAGGAAGGCTTAGGTTGTGTCTGTCACTATCATATGCAGATAGATGGTTCAGTGCAGGCAAACCCAGGGATGCCACAATGATGAAATCTTTAGTTGACGATTAAGTATCATACAAACAGTTGCAGTGGACAGTTTATTTATTTATTTTTTTGTTCATTTAATGCCTCTTTTAGTTTTAGATTAGTGGTGGTATTGCCTTTGAGTGTTACTTTTTTCTCTGATTTATTGGGCTCTCCTTTTTTGTTTTGTTTAAAACCATAATGAGCCTTCAGAGGCGCTGTGGTGTTCTTCTTTTTGAGCGGCTGTGGCTCAGGTGGTAGAGCGGTTGTCCTCTGACCGTAAGGTTGGCAGTTCGATCCCCGCCCCCCTCACACAGTCGAAGTGTCCTTGGGCAATACACTGAACCCAAAGTTGCTCCCAATGGCAGGCAGCACCTTGCATGGCAGCTCTGTCGCCATTGGTGTATGAATGTGTGTGTAAATGTAAAGTGCTTTGAGTGCCACAAAGGTAGAAAAGCACAATATAAGTGCAGACCATTTACCAAATAAAGGTTAACGGAAACAGTTCTGTCATGCAAAATGATCGCAGTCCGCTCAAATAACTTTCATCAGACAGGCCTAGTTGAACCTTCTCTTATGGATTGTTACGTCATCCACATTTGTCTCAGTACTTGTTTATGGAAAGTAGTTGCAAACATTGGCACCTTGTTGTCTATACTGTGCAGTGTTCTGAACCCCATAAATAGCACATGAAAAAACAAAAATGGAAAAACCCTCATAATGCGTGGAAGGCTAAATGGTTTCCTTTTCTTTTTTTGAAGTTAAATTTACATTGTATAGTTTTCTTCCACCTGTAAAAAAACAAACAAACAAACAAACATCCATCCATTATCTATACACCACTTAATCCTCACTAGGATCGCGAGGGGCTGGAGTCTATCCCAGCTGACTCAGGGTGAAGGCAGGGAACACCCTGGACAGGTCACCAGTCTATCACAGGGCTACTCTTAGAGACAGACAACAAACAAACAAACAAAAAAAGCATTTTGATCGAAGCCCTGAGGACGTATTTACTTCTCACTGTGTTTCTTCAACATCACCCAAGTGCATGTCTTATGTCTAGAATAACCCAACTTGTGGAAATCTGTGAAACAATAAAAGATAGCTGTCTAAAGCATGTCAGAGCTTAAGCTTTTCTTGACTAACACTGATGATGTTCACAAAGCACAGCAACTGTTATAACAAGTCTGTGTTTCACTTCATCCAACAACATTGAGCAGTGGGAAAAGTAACTAAGATGTAATGCAGAAGTGTTATATCACTGACAGTTTGCTTATGTATATGTAATACAAGCTGCATTGCTTGGTTATTTTTGTGTTATAAGAAACAAAGCATTGTTTTGCTGTCAATTTGTTGTACTTTGTGCTTCTGTAAATTTGGCCAAAGGCAGAACATGGATCTTAAGATGCTGGTTGATTTAGCTATTTTACACACTATAATAGAATAGAATAGAAATACTGCATTGATCCCCAAGGGGAAATTCTGTAATCTCATAAAAGAAACCCTACCTATACACTGTATGTCCTGTAACTCAGATCTCAGTCCACAATATCATCTTTGAACAAACACTTCAGGACTGGACCCATTTTAGATTTTTGACTGTTTTTGCCCCATATGTTTTTGTCATGACAATCTTCATAGTGTGTGAATCCTTTATAGAGATATTAAGAGACTTTTTTTTTTATTTTTTACACCAAAAATGTAATTTTAATGTAGAAAACATACCACCTTTATTTTGGCAAAGCACTGTAAAACAATGTAGTCACAATTTATGGCTGTCATGTTGCTTAATTCATCAAGTGAAGAAAGTGCAAGTCATCCCCGCTGTTAGTTTCATACTTGAGCTTTTATCAAGTGCTGACATCCACCACATTTCTATTTCTTAGTTTCTATATCATAGGTTTCAGTTTTGGCCAGTTGTGTGTTTTTGATAATTTGCATGTGGCCGTGCAGAAGCTGTAGTCACGTTTATCTGTAGACTAGGTTGGAAAGAGGTTTTAAAAAATAATTTGCATCTGTGGATATGCACACACACACACACAAAAAGGGAGAATTGCTACACACCGGTGCTGCCTATACGTTCATTATTCAGAACCCTGCTTCTGTTACTGCAATTAAGAAGCTTCTTACAGTATTTCAATGGGACATTGATTAGATTTGCAAAACTTTTACATTCTAACACGTGCCCTGTTCATTGTTTAATATTAATGACAGCTTGTAGTAACACCACAAAAATACAGAGGAGACAGTAGTGGGTGTTTTAAATTCATTTTTTGTTTGCCTTATTTCTGCTGTTAGACAGTAGCTTATGGTTTCTGTGTTTACATTAGGACCCACCTTTCGTCAGTCAATCCCTGTTTAAGTCAACAGACAAACCAAATGGAGCCGACTTACTGAGTTGTAGTCCAAACAATTAAACAGTTAGGCTGACTGTATACCAATATACCACTGTTTAGATTATGGCAAAAGGTAAACATATTTAGAATTGTGTTATAATAAAGTAATGTACAACCTTAAGGCATTGCATAAAATCAGTGCAAAAACTGTTGGTACATTTTTCAGCCTATATATTTAGTTTTAATATGTTTGTATTCAGCATAGGGTCACATACATTAGGTTTCATGGCCTGTCCAGTTTGTCAGACACTAGAGTAGCTGATGCTATCCTTCTTTAAGGTGCTTAGTTGGGCTTGCTTGTCAGAACAGATGTTTGGCTTTGATTTATTTAGCACAAGAGGGCAGACCAAACATAGTGAATAAATGTAATATTATCTGAAATGACATTCCACTAAATACAAAGATAATTGACACAAACACAATGTACTGAAACTGAATTGAATTGAAAAACAGTCTTTTTAGACGTTGTCTCCTTCCGACCTCCTCACACTGTGTGCTCTGTTGTTGTCTGTTCATGTTCCAGCTAAACCTGGCGGTCGTGTCAGGTGTCAGTACTTTCCCGCAGTGGACAAGGTGCTTTTTGTGGACGACTATGCAGTGGGATGCAGGAAGGACCTGAACGGCATCCTGCTCCTGGACACAGCCCTCCAGCCTCCAGTGGCTAAGCCTGAGGATATGGTTCAGCTGGAGCTGCCAGTCACAGAGGTGAGAGAGGATCACGTTCTTTATTGTTCAGAGACACCAGGAAGCAACTTACATAGTTGTTACCAGTTTTTTACGCCATCTGCTGTGTTTGGACCAGATGGATACATTTGGCTCCATAGTCATTTGTTTTGAGATTTCTTTCGAATCAGGCACATTTTCTAATAATCACCCACTCCAATATGACAACTGCAGAAAACTTAATTGTGTATGTTTGACTATATACTGTGCATATGTTGTCCATTATTGTTCACCTGACAATGTACGCTCTTATACAGCACCTCATCAGCAAAAGGCATTTAACATTTCAGTCTGTTCTGTTTTTTTAATTTAAAAAAGAAAACAGAAAAAAATGTATTCTTTCAGTACAAGCAAGGGCATCTAAATTAGTTTTTTATTTGACTTAGGTGTAATAGAAGTATGACCAAAAATGTAATGCATCAAATCATAACAAAACAGGACGCTAGAGTAGAAAATGAATAAGAAGAAATGAAATGAGCATGTTGAAATCGTACATGTTGTCAAGTAGACTTGGCAGTAAAAACTGAATAATGTGTTTTATTTGGAGTCGTGTGAAGAGCTTAAACTCTGTGTTAAGTTGAGTAGATTGACATTAGCTGTTTGTGATCACATTTACCTGCAATATGGCTGCTGAAGCAGTAGAACATGAAGGGGAGAGGACTGGAGGAGACAGCCTAGTGGTTAGGGAGCTTACCACAGGGGCACAAATACACTGAGCAGCTAGTACCCCATGTGATTCTGACTGGGGACCATTTTCTACATGTCATTCATTTACTCTCTCTCCCCATATTTCCTTTATCTCTCCACTGGCACTGTCTAATAACGGCAACCCCTCCCCATAACAATTATCACTACATCAAGTATAGAAGACACAAAGGGCTTGCAGGATATAGCAGCTAGTTACAGACTGTTCTGTAGTGCCTGTGAATACTCCTGATGCGTTTTGAGAACAGTGGGTGAACATTACACAGGATTTCTAGAGAATTTTGAATATCCTACTGAGTTCTGTGATGGATAGCATGTAGCTACAAAAATCAAAGCCTCTTCAAAGTTTGGCAGCACAACTTTAATAAGAAGTCTTTTACTGATGAATTGTGAAGATGTTGACAATTTCATCAAACAATGTCCCCTCATAACAAACATTTGTTTTGAGTTACATTTGATTCCCTGACACGTGTGATGTTTGCACATTTGCAGTTTGGACATTACACATGGTCACAAATTTGGTTTACGCACAGCAGCAGAGGGTTTTGTCTGGACTCTCGTGGACTTTAATTGATGACAAAACATATGTCACACATACCCTTAAAAACATGCAGATGCAGTTAGCATGAATTGACTTTAAACAGCCAACAAGTGCTCAACATATGTGGGAACTCTTTCAGGGCAGTTGGAAAAGCTCCAGGCGATGACCTCATGAAGAGTTTTGCTGCTTACTCTGTAATACCAACTGTGTTATTAAATAGTTTTAATGTCTTCAGTTTTTTTCTACACCATTGACAATATTCACAATATTGGAGAACCCTCTAGTGAGGGGGTGTGTCCACATTTTTTGTGTGATACCATATATCATAAATAAGACCTAAATTACAAGTTAAATAGTTTAGTGAACAGTTGTATTTTAATTCATGCTGAAATCAGCTTCTAGACCAACAAAGCGGGCTTAATAATTGTTTGTGGAAGCTGCAAATAATGTTAGTAGCTTAACTCATTGGTAATAATGTGCATCATTGTCCTGATAAATTAAGTATAACACATAAATATCGATGTAATGCAGAGCTGCAATAGCTAGTTGTAAAGGTACTTAATGCCGAGTGTATCTTTGCAGCAAAGATTAAAAAGCCCAGGGTTGGTATTTCCAGTTTACGTCTTTATTTCTTGAAATAAATGATATGTACAAGAAATATGAAAAAAAAAAAAAATTCCAACTCTGTTCATTTCGTAAAACAATGAGCTTCTTGAACTTGTTTGGGGAATGTTGTTGATGTTTAGCATTTCTCCAGACAGAAAACAGTAGCCATTGTTGAAAGGCGACCATGTAGGGCTCAGCATTTAGTCAACGGGTGGTTGTTTGCAAACGTTTTGGAGGATTACAATTTTTTAAGTGATATCAATCGATTCCAGATGCATATATGCATGTATGATGTGGTGAAGCACAGTGTTGGAGAGAGTGAATGAGTTGCAGAATAGATAGTTATTGTTCACAGTTGATTGTTCATATATTCATCCTAAAAGTGCTTATGTACTTGAGGCAAAGCAACAGCAAAGTCAGGGTCACTAAGAGGACACATTAATCATCCTGCCAGTGGTTGACTATATAAAGGAACACAACCTTGGTTGTTACTGATTATCAGTTTGAAGCAATAGGTTTGCTTGACTGTTTCACCTTACTGCATTTTAGTACAGTACAGTTTCATGAGATTAATAGAAAGCAACGTTTTCTCTTTTGAATGCATGATTACTGGTCTCTCTGGTGCCATTCTAGTGTACGACCTTACATTCTCACAGACATTAGCACACACTCCTGGTAAGTCCAGAAGGGATCACGGGATGTCCAACTGTGAAATCTGTAAATTTCTGAAGCCTCTCTGGTTGACTTTGCAAACTTTTTTTTACAATATTTCCATTAGCATGCTCTTCTGTGGACTTTCTCAAGGTGCTGATATAGTTTCCCTGTAAAAATAATGTTAAAATGCTGATTAGTAGTATGTATGTGTTTGTTTTCTCATGGTATAATGATGGCTTCTAGACATGTTGAAAAGTAGCGTTAGAACAGTCTTCTTTAACATATTTAAAACCAGGGATTGACCATTTACCGCTTCTGCTTAGGGATGTGATTTGGATTTTATTGAGAAACTGGGCAACTCAACATTTTGTATGACTTCTCATTGACACTGGCCATTCCAATTTCCTTTGACAAACTATTTACACAAACTGACAGAGCATGGAACGTTTCTTTCGTGTCCTCCTGTTTAACTTGTCATGTGGCTACTTCTTAAATTGAGCCTGCTTTCAAAAACTAAGTGAAATGTATAGTTGGGTAACAAAACAAAATACCTTGTCCTTGATCTTCTTTGAACTAACAGAGTAATTAACAAAGAAAATGTAACCAGAACAATGGAGAGGAGAACTTTCTCTCCTGTATTATTCAGCCCACCATCGACAGTTTATGTTCAAGAAGTGCTCCCCTGCTGTGGAGAACAGTCTCCCTGATGGTGCAGAGGAGACCTAAACAAAACCTCCTCATTTACTTAGCAAATCTATATACAGTTATCCAGAATACCTAAACTGTGTTGACTCCATTGTAGTGAAGGCCTTGAAAGTCTTTCATTATAAATTTGCCAACAGCCCTTTGGCAATCTGTTTTTTTTCTCTGTCATTTTTCCTCATTTATTGATGGTAAATGGGTTGGAGATGGACGTCTGATTTCCATCACCTGACAGCGAAGCAGAGGCTGCTGCTTGACTGATGTGCTCTGTGGGATTATTAAATTGGAACAAAACATTATGTTACAGAGGTCAGAATGGTGACATAACAAATAACTGTAGAGACTTGTGTAAAATGGATTCATGTTGTTAACTGAACTTTTGGTATTGTTAGTCCTCGTATCATCTCGATCGTGGCCGGGGGGGAATCCACTACTGTACTCGAATTGGCTGCTTTGCGAAAGCTATCAAACATGCTGCACTGTTTAGTATTTACGGAGTGTTGCACTTGTTCGGGTTTCATGAGGTTGCTGGTGTTATGTTCTTTACACACAGCTACCACTAGACACAAATTGCATGTAGCTGCAGTGTTGATAAATTTAGATAAGTAAGCCCAAACTTTTGACACTTTGCCCTGACGGTCATTAGACTACTGCAGAGAGCACCCAGCAGCAGCACAAAAATGTAATGTCACACCTCATCATCTGACCCCGGTGGCTTCTTCATCGTTAGGGTACAGTTGTAGTCTGTGTTAGTTTGAAATAATGTTGCACAATTTATGTCATAGATACCGATAACGGCACAGTTTGTTGAGGAGCTTAGCAGTAGTGAATTACCGACCCAATCATGTATCGGTACCAATTAATACCGCTACTTGGTACCGATCCCCAGCCTTGCTGATTATCACTGCCAGTATTCAGCATTTTTTGTATTATTGGTTTTATAATTTTTTCAACCAGTTTTTGATTGATTACAATTATTTAATGTTGTAATACTTTGACTCTGATGCAGCCACTGCTCTCATCTGCAGTAGAGATCGATCGATTATTGACTCACCTGATCATTGAAGCTGATTTTTGGCATTTTTAGACAATTGGTGTTGTTATTTTTATTGACTGATTATCACAAAATACATTAAATGCATTAATTTGGCTCTGATACACCCGTCTCCCTCTCTCTGCTGTCACTCTGTGGTCTTAAGCAATGTCCCGCCACAGCTCTGTCTGATTGTCTGTTACATATGAGTAACAGTCAATCGATGCTGAAAGCTGTTGTTTACACAGAGAGTGCATTTGCAGAGCAGAGCAGCTCTGGTGAGTTAGCAGAGCTGTGTTTGAAAGGTGACATAGCAGATACTACTGTAGGTGTAGTAAACATCACAGTGTTCCACTAGCATTCCTGGTGTTACACAGAAGGACCCCAATAATTAATTTGTAGATGTTAAGTGATGCAGTTGGAACCTACTTGGCTGACAGTGTTAGGCTATGGCTGTCACTGAGAGGTTTGCTGTGCCTCTTAGCCTCTGGCTAACACTATCCGGAGCATCTTTCTGAAGTCAGTTAAACTCTAACACTCCTTTCTAATTGACAGACTCGTCCCTCTAGCAGAGACACAACCTGCAAAAATTAAACAAGAAGCACAGCCATCTATAAAAATCAGGACATTAGCTGCTTTCACAGTGGCTAAGGCTAACAGCTAAGTTAGGAGGCAACCACACGTTATCCTAAAACAGAACCCGGAAAACAGTAAGAAATAATGCATTAAAATCTGGACCTTAGTGGACAATAAACGTGACAGAACAGAACAAGATTAAGGAAGCAGAAGAAGAGCATGAGGAACTGCAGGAGACAAACTGTTATCGATCTTAATTAATCAGTTTCACAGTAAACTGAAGAGCATTATAGTGTCTTGTGACACTCAAACATCATCGCTTCTACTTCTATTGTAAAAATTCAGTTACAATAGTCATTAATAATGAAGAAGCCTAGCTATGAATGACATGTTCCCTGCTATCACACACTGTTATTTAGAACACTTAATGCATATATTCAATTAATGTAATTCTTACTAATGGTGTAGCCTAGTTATGAATGACAGGTTCCCTGCTCTCACATGCTGTCAATGCACAACATTTATGTGTATATGAATAAATTCAGAAATAGTGATCCTCATTAACGAACAGACCCAGTTATGAAAGAACATTTTCTGCTGTCACATGCTGTAAATAAATAACTTTTAATGCATGTTGGTTTCAGGTCTCTGTTATCTTTTCATGATTACCGATAACCGATATTGACCAGGAAACATATTGGTAGATCCTCAATCTGCAGTCACAACCTAACTGATTACATGCTGTGAGTAATAGCCTCATGATCATAATCAGCAGTGAACTATAAATGTTTAACAGCTCTCTTTTAATGAAAACAAAAAATAAAATACATACCAACAAAAGCATTTTCAGTAGTTTTGTGTTGCTGTTTGTTACTCTACATGACACCATGTTAAAACTTGGCTTAAAGACTGCAACATAACAAGAGATACAACACCAGTTGAACGCAAACAAAAATGACATTGAATGACTTAGCACAAAACAGTATGTATGAACAAACAGAAGTGGGGTACACATGCACGAGCAACAACACTCATGAGTTCAAATACTTTGTCAGGCGCTAACATTGAAGCCTTGAGTCACATTACAGCCTTTATAACCCACTGATCAGATGGTAACAGTGTTTCATTTTAGTTTTGCAAAACAAATCATAAAGATACAGAGTAATCAGACTACACAAAATACCACACAACTGTGTCACAGCTTTCTATATATATATATATATCTGTGTTTAAACTAATGTATAATGTTGTGTGTTTAGGCCCAGCAGATGCTATCAGCCTGTCAGGAAAAGATCGACGTGTCTAACACAGAGGGCTATGAACTCTTCATCACCCAGCTCAAAGAAGGCCTGAAGAATACCTCACACGAGACAGCAGCCAATCACAAAGTGGCCAAGGTGAGTCACACAGCCTTTCAAAAGTGCTTTTGTTTCTATTGTTATGTCCTGAATTAAGAAGCCTCGAGTGTTTGTGGTAATAGGAGTGGCGCAATAATAGCCTGTTAAGGATTTTTAATTTAGCTTTTAGTGACACCTAAAAGTCAGCAACAGTGTTTCAGCAAGTGTGCTATCACATGAGAGGAGCATGTAAGAGGAACTGATTGATGACAAACAGCGTATACTTCACAGTGTTATTCGGAGTTATTCATTATGCTTGTTCCTGTGCACATACAGGACAGTAGCCATCCATAAGTATGTGCTTTGTTTTTAAAAGATGTTTTTTGTCTTTTTTCTTTTTTAGCTTTACTGGGAAGGTAAATGTATTGACAAATCATAAAGAAGTATTATTAGATAGTTTTATCAACTTTACCTTTATTATTACATTTCAAGACTTAGTGTGAAGGCAGCCACAATATATTTTGTGATACAATTTTGAAATACAATGACGACAGCAAAGGGTGAGTGAAGCGCATGAAGTAACTTTAAATAGTCAGCTTATGAAACAACAAACAGCAGCAGCTCAAGCCAAAAGTAAGAGATTGTTTGATGATAATCACTGTTCTTACCGTGATAACTGATGATCCGTACAATCATCAGACAAATATGTTTTAATCATGTTATATGCTTCTGGTCAGTTGATGCAAACAGTGTGTCACAAAGCTGAAATGAAGCCTTCAGCATGACATGACTGTGAGGAGGAACTAATGGGTAAGACAGAGAGGGAGCCTGAGTCATTGGACCTGTTGTGGCTGCTCTGACTTTGGGTTACATTGAAGCACACATATTCAGTTCAATTCAATTTTATTTGTATAGCGCAGTTTACAGCGTATCTCATCACATGGCGCTTAACATAGTAAGGTATAGACCTAGAACCTAGACCTACAAATTTAAACAGAGAACCCAACAATCCAAAGTAGCCTTTGGACTCCCTCTGAGCAAACGTTTGGTAGCGGTGGGAAGGAACGCTGGGAGCTGATTCCATAAAAGAGGAGCTGATAACTGAAGGCTCTGCCTCCCATTCTACTTCTGGAAACTCTGGAACCACAAGTAGACCTGCAGTCTGAGAGCGAAGGGCTCTGTTAGGATGATACGGTACAATAAGGTCTTCAAGGTAAAATGAAGCTTGGTCATTAAGAGTTTTATATGTGAGAAACAGGGTTTTAAATTCTATCCTGGGTTTTACAGGGAACCAATGAAGAGAAGCTAATATGGAGAAACATGATCTCTCTTACTGATTCCTGCCAGAACCCTGGCTGCAGAATTTTGGATCAGCTGATGGTTTTTAAGAGAGAGCATTTAGTCTATGCACTCCTCAACACGTTATTCGGAATACAACTGTACACCTGCTTTGAATGCAGTTATCCAATCAACAGTCCAGGCTGCTTCTGGTACTGTAATGGTGTGTGGAATGTTTTCATGGTACACTTTGGGCCCCCTAATATCAAACATTGGTGGTTTGAATGCCACAGCTTGTCTGAGTGTTTTTTCTGACCCTGTGCATCCCTTTATCCTTTTATGGTCACAGTTTGCAAGTTCTTCTCATGACTCCTTCCAGCAGAATAATGCACCATGTCTCAAAGCAGAAGTCATCTCAAGCTGGTTTCATGAACCTGACCATGAATTTGGTGTACTTCAGTGATCTCGGCAGTCAGCAGATGTAAATCTAACAGAACATATTTGGGATGTGGTAAAACTGGAAACTGGCAGCTGACAAATCTGTGGAAATCATGTCATGAATCATATCAACATGAAGCAGAATCTCAGATGAAGGTTTCAACATTTTGTAGAATTCATGACACCAAGAACTGAGGTTGTTTCAGAGCAAAGGGAGGCCTGTGTAGCATTAGTATAGTTATTCCTAAGCAAGTGTTTGTATGTGTTGTGTGTTCTATATGCTTATTTGAGTGCTATCCAGAGCTCCATGACAAGTAAGTGTTGATTTCACTGTTATTTAGGCAGCAAACTGTCATAAAATGTTTAGTCTAGCTAAGCGCAAACACTGTAAGCAATGGGGAGGTGGTGGGGAAGAAGTGGTACACCTATCAGAAACTCATAATTGCATACTCTCAAAGAGAAGAACTGCATACTGTGATTTTAAGGAGCAGTTGCTGTATACTTTGAAGCCATCTGTCGACCAGCTGCAGTCTTAGGGAGCATCTCTCGTCTCTCCCTTCCTGCTAACTTTGTTAGCGTCAACCATTACTGCAACAAATCATCTTCTTTACCGCTCAGCTTGCCAAACTGCCAGTCTTTCTGTCTGCTGGGGTCAATATACACTTGCGAGCCAAAAACAGGCTTCATTTGATGTGCAAAGCAACCTTGCTGACCTCCCTGTGAGCACTGTACCCTCTAATTTTGGACTTCACATTCTTGTCACAAAAGTTCGACATCTTTTCTTTGGTAGTTTTTAAAATCCTTTCGGCACTTTTATTCTGAAGTGTGAGTTTGTCACCAAGCAGTCATCTCATTTCTGATAGCTGCATCTAGTTTTTCTTCGAGTCAGTACAGCTAATGTAAGTGCTGTGGTGGCTGATGGGAAAGGCCAGTCAATCAGCGAGGGAGTACACTCACACTTTGTTTAGCCTATTCCTTTATGCATTAAATTTTAGACCAATAAGACATACTAGAAAGGCAATATCAGCTGTTCATTTTAACTGCCCTAAATGTAATTTCTGCTTATATGCTAGTAGTTCACTGCAGTACAAAGCAAGTGCTGCTACTGGCAGCTGTCCCACTGTGCAGCACCTTTTCTTTGGTGCTCTACCAGCAGCTGCTAATACCACTTTCACAGCAGTGCGTGTATAATGTGGTAGCAGTAGCACAGTCAGTATTGCAAGTTACTGAATAAAATGAGAATTACACTGAATTGCATCTAATATTTTCACGTACAAGTTTATTTTCCTCTCTAACTACACGCCAGCTTTAATGACTCCCTCTCTCTTCATCACCCACAAATTCACTTTTCACTCTACCTCACCTTTCAATAAGGGATTGGCTGATTTTTGGCCAGGCCCATTACTGGATCAAATATTTAGCATTTTTCCAATTATTGTTGTTATGATTATTTTTTCAATAATAAATAAATTAATCTACTTTGGCACTGATGCAGCCTCCATGCCCTGTCGTCACCGCTCTGTGGCATGTCATAACTGATAACCAATCAGCACCATAGAATAAATGGGGAAAGTTGTCTTTAAATTAAATATATGTGGAGCATAAATATACAAAGGCATTTTAATAAAATTTTTTGATGGAGTTATATTCTAAATTTTGACATCAGGATTTGTTCTTTTTTTAATGCAAATATATATCAATTCTAAACACTTGTTATGAGTTACTTTGCTACTCATAACCAATATTGGTATTGGCCCTGAAAAAACCATACCACTACTTTCTATCATTACCTCTTTCTTCCCCTCACTCTTCCTCTCCCTCAGTTTTTTTGGGATTAGTTGACAATTCAACATTGATATTGTTACATTTCCTTCCTTTCCTGATAACAGTTCCAGGTTACTATAGCTGTGCAGTGCATGTCCAACAGGATAGCAGTAAAGGAAGAAACGCTGACGCAGGTTGAGCCATACGGATAGACTCCAATGATGGAGTCCGTCGCCTGGCTGTGTTGGTCTGGTTGGTCATCTTGTTCTGGTTAATAGATTTCATTTGTACCTTTCCTGCTGACCTCTTTAGAACTTCAGTATGAACATGTGGGCATGTGGATGGAGTAAATACCCCCCACCATGTCGCTGCTGACTCACAGTTTCACTACTATTGACTGCACTGCTTGTGTGCGATGTGTGTCAGACAGTGCGTTTGCTGTGTGTCTGTTCAGTGCACCCTATGAATAAAGAAGGGCACCATAATTACTTTAATGAAGTCTAATTACAGTCAGTGTTTCCACCTGAATACAAATGTAGATGTTAGTTTAAAATCTAAAGCTTTGTTAGTGTCTTAGTTGTTGAATAAAAGATGATAATCATATTAACATTACTAATGAAAAATAAGGAGTCAGAGTGTGGGAGCTTTACCCTGTTGTGTAAGGTATGCAAACTGCTACAGCATCTTTATGCTTCAAGGAAAGTGGCTGCGTAAGCGCGTAAGTGGTGTGGCGATCTGCTCTGCAAATGTAAAAATTAAGCAGCCTTCTGCTTATATTTTCACATGAGGTCTGTGTGCCCCTTTCACACAGAAATGGGTCATAATGTGTGTCTATATTTTTTTAAATAAAATGATTGGTATGCAGAAAATGAAAACTATATATTCAATAAGAGTCGTAATCCGTCTGTTGGCTTTTATTTGCCAGTGTTATCCGCTGACAGTTGCTTTGTAACTCATGCCTTGCAGTCTGTTGTATTCTGTAAATGTCAACGTATACCCATATTGGTCTTTCTCATTGAAAAATTTGAAGACTGACGTGCAACAAGTGTTTGCTATTTGGTCAGTTCTGAGTCTAATGGTGTGTCAGCAGAGGGGATTTTTTACTGTTGCTTTTTAGATGTCCGTGTGCATCCAGCTGAACAGTTATGGTTGTATTTTAAACAGAAAACTGACACAGGCCTTATAAGAAAAAGCATTTTGTTACATACATATAAACAAAACCAGTACTCGTTTTAACACTTCAAGCTATTTTTGTGCCAACATACTCACTCTTTGTCTCCCATGTGGACCTCATGCAGTTTTGACTCTGGTTGTTATTGACTCATGGTTCCTGTTCCTGGGATATTTGACCACTAAGAGTAACTAGTTACAGTGTGTTGAGGGCAAAACACTGTCAGTAAAGTTGCAGTTGACAGAATTTGAACTCTCTGCAACTCTTCTCTCTACCTTCTCTCTTCTTAGCCCCTTCCCTCAGATAAGCACAGGCACATGCATGTGTTTCAGTGCACACATAGTCAAGCTAAAAGTCAACATTCATTGCTCTTCTAGGGATTTCAACCTCGCTCTCCTGAGGAAAAGTCCAATGTTTATTCCATTGTGCTACCAGGTCCTGGCTTTGTTGCTCTTTGTGCTGTCTCACCTGAGCTGGATGGGGCAGATCACAGCAGCCTGGTTAGTTTATCAGTTGGGCTTGAGTGGTATTTCTTCCTGGAGTGCTGACTTTCAAAACAAAAACAGATGATTACCATTCATCAAGTATTGTGCAAAACCTTTAGGCACTTCAGATTTTTGGATTTTTCTCCATCACACAATCATCATCATCAGTGAGGAATCTGATCCTCCCAAATCCATCCTGCACCATGACAACGACCCCAAACATGCAGTCATAAAAAACTACCTTCAGCCACAAGAGAAACAGATAATCTGCTGGAACAGATAATCTGGCCCCCACAGACCCTCATGTACACAACACAGTGTCAGGCTATGGTTAAATGAAGAAACATTGAGCGTGACGGAATCCACAGAAGAACCTTATCTGCAACGTAACTTGAAGAGAGTGTACCAAGAGGATTTGGTACTGATGGAGATGCTCACACAAAAATTGATTAAAGTTAGATTTTTTTTTGTCTTTACTGTATTTTGTATGAAGTTCATTGTTAAATACAAATTATTTCCTGCATTGTTTTTGAAGTGTCCTCAGCCTTAGTTTCAGTTTCTAAATCTCTTATACAGGACAAAGACCTCACTTAGTTGTAAAAGAAAAGCTCAATGTATACTTTACTAGTAACTATTGCTTTTCTTTACTTAAAATTATTCATTAACAGCAAATGATTGACTTAGAATTCGCTGCACCCAGTACCAAGCATTCATGTATGTACCTAAAAAACTTAATAGCCATGATAATGATAATAGTTGTTAATTTAGTTGTTAATTGAGGCTATTTGCAAAAACTGATCATGTTCATTACAGGCACAGTAAAGGACAATGTGACTGTTTGATATATTCAGAAACATTTTACGGTGAAAAAATACCAAATTTCTATTGTTAATGCTTTTCATTTTGTCTTCTTACATACATTATCTAACAATACAACACTGCATTTCTCCTGTGTTGGCCAATATGTGACTGCTGCCACAGAGACTTTTGATCATGTTTTCTTTTCTGTGCTTCTCTTCCCTTTTCTCAGTGGGCGACTGTGACCTTCCATCTTCCCCACCATGTGCTGAAGCTGGTGGCCAGTGCCATTGTCAACGAGCTGAAAAAGATCAACCAGAACGTAGCTGCCTTGTCTGTAGCCTCATCCATTATGGACAGGCTCTCCTACCTCTTGTCAAGCGCCAGGCCTGAGCTCGGGGTGGGCCCTGGGCGCTCTGTAGATAGGTCAGAGCAACACCTTTGTCACTTTGTAACCCTTTGTTACTGCAGTACAAAATAAAAATCAACGTTTTCAGGTTATGTACAGTTTAACCATGAGTGATTAACAGTTAATAAAAGTGTTGTTCTCTGCAGATCCCTAATGTACAGTGAGGCCAACAGGAGGGAGACATTTACATCATGGCCACATGCTGGGTACAGGTGGGCTCAACCTGACCCAATGGCTCAAGCAGGGTTTTACCACCAGGTGGGTTCTGAGAAGTCTAGGCCCAATATTTGCATGCAGTTAAAGGAATATTTCCCAGTTGAGGATGTTTGTGTTTCAGCCAACCGCTAGACTATGAAGTTACAGGAATAAACATGGCATCATTGAACAGAGTTTAACCATGGACAGAGCTTTTGTTAAACCTCATGGTTTTGGTGTCATGCCAAGAACTTAGAAGTTCTTGTAAGCTTTGCATGTAGACATCAAAGGCAAAGAAACAGCTTTAAATGCTGAATATTAATGTTGCCATGAGCAGCAACCATTGCAATGATGTAATATTTGTGCTGATATGTTCTTCTGTGGGCTGCGTGGTGGTGTGGTGGTTAGCACTGTCGCCTTGGAGCTAGAAGTTTGCATGTTCTCCCCGTGCAGTGTGGGTTCTCTCCGGGTTCTCCAGCATCCTCCCACAGACCAAAAACATGTTGAGGTTAATTGGTGATTCTAAATTGTCCGTAGGTGTGAATGTGAGTGTGCTTGGTTGTCTGTTTCTAAGTGTAGCCCTGTGATAGACTGGTGACCTGTCCAGGGTGTCCCCTGAGTCAGCTGGGATAGGCCCCACCCCCCCTGCACAACCCTAGTGAGGATTAAGCGGTGTATAGATAATGGATGGTTGGATGTTCGTCTGTGTTTTTCCACCACCTGCTATACGGACTTAAGATCCTCTAGAAAAATGGTTGGACAACAAGGAAAATAATACAAAAAGTGTTTCTGAGCGCTGTTGACCCACTCCCCCTTTCCCCACCCCCCACTCTCTTCACAGCCTGCCTCCACAGGGGATGACAGAGCCATGTGTTTCACATGCAGCGTGTGTCTAGTCTGTTGGGAACCTACAGATGAGCCCTGGTGAGTGCAGATCATTAATTTATTGATGTAGCTACAGAGCTACAGCTTGGTATTTAAATGTGTCTCATTCACGATGTACAGTTTAAGTTTTTTTTTTTTTTTTTTTAAATTCCCAAGTGCTGTTAAACAGATCAGAAATTTGTTAACAGCTTTTCCAAACATCCTCGTTTTATTTTAGATGCTTACATTATTTTATTGTGCACACAGAAACAAAATTATTTAACAAAACACTAAAACTACCAGGGTCAATTGTTACCTCTCCCCCCCCGATGCTAATAGTCAGTTGTGTATCCTTTTTGCTG